>NC_132878.1:12277424-12577424 GCF_030463535.1 Salminus brasiliensis
GTCTTCTTACACAGGCAGGGAGTCTTCGGGTTCAAAGCTGAACGGTCAGTTAAAGTATGCAGGCCTGAGAGTGTCTGTGTGTTTGTGTTTGTTTTTGTGCATTTACAGGACAAAAATATCCTGTCTTTATTGGAAAACAGGGCTTGCCTATAACATCAGCACTAATGGTCCTTATTTTGCAAATGTCTTAGGGTTATGTAGAGTTCTATAACGATATACAGGTGAAGTGAATAACATTGATTATCTATATCTACAGTGGTATCTATCCAGGGGTGGATATATTAGCCAGAAAGTCAACATGAAGGTGATGTGCTACAAGACGTAAAAATAGTTCAGTGTAAGAATCTGACACATTTTGACAAGAGCCAAATTGTGATGGCTAGATTACTGTCTCAGAGCATCTCCAAAACATCAGGCAGGTCTTGTGGTCAGTACCTGCCAAAAGTGGTTCAAGAAAAGACCAGTGAACCGGGGCACCTAAAGCTCATTAAGGCACCATGGAGGCCCCATCTCACAACTTACAGGTCTTGGTGACAGATACCACAGGATGCCTTCAGAGATCTTGGGGAGTCCATGCCTTGAAAGGTCAAATCTTCTGTGGTAGCATAAGGGGGGCCTACTGAATATTAGGCAGCAGGTCATGTGGGCTGTTCCTGGTATGCAGTGGTTAGTATGTACAAAAATGTGGCTGCCGATCTGTAGGAATGTGCTGGACAAATAAGGCCCATCCATGGAGGCCACACCTTCCAAAGGACTAAAAGAATCTGCAGCTAATGCTGTGGTGACGGATACCACAGGATGCCTTCAGAGGTCTTGTGTAGTCCATGCCTCAACAGGTTGGATGTTGTTGTTTTAATGGCCTGCGAGGTACCTATACAATATTAGGCAAGTGGTTAATTGTTATGGCTGATCTACGTGTGTGAATAGGAAGTTTTTATTGTTTTATTGTGACTTGCATGCTAACTTGTAGTGGATGTGTTTGTTTGGGGATAATATTTCAGCTCTTGCCAAAACTGTTAAATTTAGAACATTTAGAACAAGCTTTTAGAACATAAATCATTTTAAAATACTGTACTTTTGTAAAGTTGAATGTATAATGTAAAACAGAAATTGAAGTTTGAGTGAAATTTGATTGTGAGTTTTGTGAATCTATACATCTATAATCCACCAGAACTGCACTCTGGAGCAGTGGAACTGCATTCTCTGGTATGATGGCACTCCTTTGGATGAGTTGAAGTGGCCAGAACTAATCATTTAACATCAGTACTTGACTTCTCAAATGCTCGCATGGCTGAATGCAGTCAAATCTTGACAGCGATGTTCCATTGTTCAGAAGAGTAGTCTAACCCCCATGATTTCAGGAGAAAGTGTTAGACATCGATATCTGAACTACTTCTATGTTGTCAGTGTTGAAAAACCTTGTAACTTGAAAATGGTAAATTTACAGGAGAAGGAAAAAACTTTCTTTACTTTTAATTAAAGTTAAAGTAAAACATCTCATTCCAAGATATTTAGAAGCATTTCTATTGGCCTGTTCATCATAAAATTTTGACACAATGTAAAGAACAACTGCCAGATTCACATTAAGTGAAAAACAAGGTTTTTGCATGACAACCACGATAGACTCTTCAGACTACTAATAATAAATCAGGCTTACTTATTCAGTTCCATTGGATTTTCCACACCTGCAGAAAAGCAGACGTTTAGAAGTGAGAAGAAACAGGAAAATGTTGAGAGCCACCCAGGACTCGGCTGACCACGACATTAGCACTTACATTATTCAAACATGGGACACGTCTAACAACTGGACAGTGTTCACACATGCAGCCTAAATGACAGCTACTTTTTTGCATACGCTGATCCTAAATCAGTCAGCTTGTGCAAACATACATTTCAAGTCTACAGCCATGAGCTGCCTTTGAACTTCCTCTTTGTCCGATGACCCATGGAGCAAGCTCTTGCCAGCTACAGCTGCCTCCCAAACTATGCTGGGGAGTTAACATGTCATAAATAATCAAAACAGTATTTGTCTTCAGCCGTGCCAGGCTTCAGCCGTGCCAGGCAGCTCAGTACACTCTGTCTCCATCCCCAAACGCATTGTGCTTTGTAAGTATGAATAAATGAAATTCCAGTTGATTTAAACCTGAAAAATGGAAATTCCCACATTCTAGCTGTGAGGTTTTGTAAGACTCTATTCACTTGAAGCGATTTTTTTTTGTTCTTTGACCAAATGCTGTTCTGAAAAAGGGCTAACAGTCTTATACACGTTTTGAGAACTTAATACAGACCTGTATTTGCACATGGCGACATCTAACAATCTCAACACTGTACTTTCAGACAGGGTTTCTAAGCAAAGAGTAGGGTTTTATTTGGGAAATAAGGGAATATGGTACACATTTTAAATTGAGCTGTGTATTTACTTTTGACATGGGAATTCCACAGATTTTTGTGCCTATCTATGCTGGAGAAGGAACTGCAGGTTGTGCAGTGAGTGGTTGGAGACATTTCTGTGACGCAGTGCTAGCAACAGGCTGCTTGTTAAGGACCTACATGTATCTATCTATCTATCTATCTATATATATATATATATATATATATATATATATATATATACAGTGGGGAAAAAGTATTTAGTCAGCCACCAATTGTGCAAGTTCTCCCAGAGGCCTGTAATTGACATCATAGGTAGACCTTATATATATATATATATATATATATATAAAATGTACTAGTTCAGACCCAGTAATAGTTAAACTATCATAAAACTGACGTCTGATTCCTACCATGACCACTTTGAACAATTTTGACTCACAACTGAGTCTAACACCTGAGAGTCTAAGACCTGAGAGTGCCAGTGGTTCAGAAAACAGTGAAATACAGTGAAATAGCTATTTTCAGTTCACTGTGAGGTTAGATTTGATATGACAGAAATACTTACTTGCAACAACACTCTTTGAAGGTCAGAACTGATACTAGAGAGCCAACCAGCCAATCATCACATGGATTCACTGATAAAGCACAGTCGCTGACATCCAAAACAAAGGCCTTATTCATAACATTGTGTCTCCAAAAGTTACAAGGAATTCCTAGCCACCAGTAAGCCAATGAGAGCCTGCCTGTACAGCATGTTTTCACCTCAACCTGGGCAAATATTTACTCACTTTATGTGCTTTGACTGCGATGCTCATGGAAGTAAGTAATGGAAGAAACACATACAGAAAATGCATGCCTAGATCATCGCAGAGTGGCCTCAAACCATGTCAGGTCATTAAATAGTACCAAACAAGCGTGTTGTTATGAAAAATGTGTGACACTCTAAGCAAACAGACTTTTTTCGCGAACAACATGGGAAACCTTTTTGGTGATATCTAGATCCCTCTATATAAAAAGCTCCATATAGACATTTTACACCAATGTGAAGGAACCTTTCATCAGATGGTTCTTTAAATTGTCCCTTGAAGAACCCAACTTTTAACATCTACCCAATATTTTTTAAACAATGATCTGACAAAATTGTGTAATTAATAAAGAATAAGCTTCTATTACTTTATGGCTACATTAGTCTTGTACATTGTAGTAAAACTATCAAACCATTGCTTTAAAGCAGCATTATGTAAGATGTAACTGGTATTTTTGCTCTTTCTCACTATTGCAGACAGTGGAGCATCAACATGATTGAAGCGGATATTTTTAAGATACAAATGCTACATATTATTGATTTATGGATTTAAGAAGAAAAGGATCATGTGAACAGAAAACTATGCTACAGTAACCATGATCTAGCTTAGCTCAGCAGCTCAGTAGTCTATCTACTTCAACCACAAAGCTTAAAATGGGGAAGACGGGCTAATAAGGGGTTGTGAAAAAGACACAGGTTTCATAGGATGATAACTTTGCAGGAGATTTAAACTAATACAATAGCTTCCAAATACATATGCCATCCAAACTCCAGACACGTGTTGACAAAAGTTAAGATGCTAAATATGGTTCTTTGAAATAATGTAATTGATTCCCCTAAGCACTGTTTCTCAAACTGATCCTCTAGCCAATCCTTATGTTTGCTCTAATTGCGACCAATGTATGTGTTTAAAGTTTGGTTGGATTTGTCTAGGGTCTCTGAGGACTGAACTGAAAGCTACTGCCCTAAATCCCTATTCCACTGAGTGCTTGCAATTGAATTTGTTAAACTAAATACATAATTAACATGATCAACATAATATATTTCCACACATTTCTAGCTCTTATGTTAACACCTCTCATCCACATTATTTATCAGTCATTTGATTAGGACATACGTTCACAAGTTTTTGTGCTCCCCCAATATTTAACTCAAGCTAACACCTACGGAGACCATGTTGGGCACAGTGCAATACCATTAATACACACAAATGTAAGTCCTTAACTCTTCACCCTCAAGGTTCTGAACATAAGCCATCATTTAATCTTTAAGAACATCATAAATGTTTAGGAACATCATCATTAATATTAATAGTACATAGTCATGTAGCATGAAATAACGAAGGACAGATAAAAAAAATATGAAACGATCAGAGCACCTCACATCATTCATCTCATAAGAACTGATTAAACAAAAAGAGGTTACCTGTGGAGTGTGTTAGTCTCATGGTGGCTGGAGTATGAGTGTGTGTGCATAAAGGAAGTGACAGACGGACATACGGCACCTCCTCTTTTCAGACCAACAGACCTTGATTTAATGGTTAATCTCTGTCAGTCTGTTGGGGTGTGTGAGTGTGTTTTATGAGAAAGGAGTGAGCTGCTGACACACACACACACACACTCTTAACTGCATACAGAGATGTGTAACAGTTTGGTGGGGTGGTATGATTACATGTGGCCTTAGCATGTGGTAACTTTCTCTATGATTGTTAATTACTGGCAGGATAATAACAGGATACACTGATATAACTACGTGTCCAAAGGTTTGTGGACACTTGCTCTATGTCTTCTGAAATGAAGAGCATTCATATGGAGTTAGCCTGCCTCGTAAAAGGAATCTCCTGTGAAGCTGTTAAGGATTTTTGAGGGTTCCTTGAAGGTTCCTCAAAGCACCTTAAGGTTTCAAATTGAAGAATCCCTAAAAGTTCCTCAAGAACCTTTTATGGTTAAGGTGTATTATTCAGTAACTACAGGGGCTTCTGTACAAACTGATGGGGCTATTCTTTGATAATAGAAGTTTGTAATAACACTTTAGGCACCATGGGCTTTTTAAGGGATTAACAGTGAAGTAACATCCTCTACCTCTCTGGAAAAGCTTTATGCTAGATGATGAAATATTACCAATAGTGTTTGATTGAGTGGAGTCAAGTACTAATGTTGGACAATCAGAGAACCAGTGCTTTATACACCTCTAATCCACACTTAGCATTGGACGTGGCGTTGGACGTTGCAACTGTCTAAACTCAAGTTATTAAGCTGATTTAACTCAAATATCTACACAATGACCCCAAAAGTCACCTAACTCAGAATAGTTAAGTAATATGTAGGATGCATCCACTTTTATGTACATACACAGACATATCTGACAGCGGCAAGTTCATTTAACTTAACAACCTGAGTTGAAAGGCTGACAACCCATAAAGTCTAGTTGAAATGACAAAACTTAATTCAAAGATTTAAGCTGAATGAAATTATTATAATTATCATAATTTATTTCTCAAATATTTTTTACAGTGTGACAAAATGAAAAACAAAGCTGACGTCATCTGTTAGATCCAACCGCACCTGCTGGTAGGAAATAGTTATAATGAATCACCACTAGGTGTCTCAAACAACAACAAAAACATGTCTGGAGGTCTTTCATTGCTTATGGCATTGGTCCAGCTGGGTTCAGACATAAAAAAAATGCTTGCGTGTCCTTCTGTAATGAAGCAGAGGGCTTAAAGGCAGGATGCAATTGTGAGCTGTCAGTTCACAAAGTGGGTTTCAGAAGTAAGCAAGGCAGGAACATCCTTGATCCTTGATAAAACAAGACAAGAAACACTAGAAAATGACTAAAAATGAGGAACCTTGAAGAGAAAACAATATATAGACCAACATTAATACTTTTAATGCACCTAGACAGAGTTGTATGTAAGCTTGTTATTTGTTAGCCTTTTGCTTCATGACAAACGAATGCATTTACTGTAAACGTGCCTCTTCACTAGGTGACCACATGTCCTCTTTTTCCTGGACATGTCCTCTTTTCAGCATCTGGCTGGGAAGTCTAAATTGCACAAAATGTATGGGAAGTCACTGTTTGCTTCTATAACTGTCTATGCAGTGTACAGTGTACACATTTTTACGGCTTGAAAAACATTATCTAACTATTATCTTATTTATTTATTTTTTTTATTGTCATGAAAATAAAAAATAAAATTATTTGGTCAGATTTGTTATTAAGGCTATTAACTGGTCTTGGTAAATAAGTAAGTTAATGTAGTTGCATGTTTTAAAGGCATTTAAGTCCCTTCTACCCTCACACACACACAAGCTATGATTCTACAACTTAGGCCTATTAATGTAATCACAGTGGATGTCGGTGTCCCCCAGTGTTTTTAATGTCCTTCAAAAAACTAAATACGGTCACCCCCCTGCTCACAGACAACAGAAAATGATACAGAAAGTGATAGAAAAGAAATGCGGGTGTAGGTAATATATAAATGCATTTATTATAATCGTTTGAACAGAGTCCAGTACACATATCTTGCAATTCTGATGAGACAGAAGGAATCCAGTAAAACAAAGACAAACGACTGGGAAAGAAACGTGAGAATTCCTGTCTTCTGTGAACACCCTTTTGAACAATCGGCTGCACAAGCCCCTGCAACCCGAAACAGCTCTTAACCACAACAAATCAAACTGCAAATCAAACTGCAGTTTGGTTGATTCAGCGCTCAGCAGCGTATCTTCTTCTAATTGAAAAAAAAAAACACTTGTCCAAGACGTTGTATATCTTTAAGGCATGCACACTGCATTTGCAAATGAAGTGAAGTAGCACTGATGTGGAATCTTTGCAGGGAAATACCAAACAAAGAGAGAAAAAATGCATCATTAATAATGCATCGATCGAGACATCCGATGATGAGGGAAATAAACTGCTGTGCTGGCATGTCTCATGGTACTGCACACATGGCTAACGTCACAAACAGTACGGCATTACAGAGCCTGAAATACAGTGTTGCCATTAGGAAATGGCTGACAACTATTGGAAATACCATGGATATTGGAGAATAAGAGAAGATAGAACACGCGCTAGGCACAGAACAATACTATTGCTATAAGAAACAGGTATTACCCAACTCTCTACTCTAGCAATTAAACAGAACACATCCCTCAGTCTCTTTAAACCTATGTGCAAGACTACATTTCTGACCACTAACCTTTTCTAGCACTCCAGCCCTGCTCAATAACACCACAGAATAGGGAACAGGGTAAAGGTGAGTTAACAGCAGTAACCACCCTAGGTACCCCAACATGACAAGTACTGAATGATGAGATTTCACAGGTTGCTTTTGCAGGCACCCAAAGAGTGATCCAGATTCTAAGTAAGCATTACTTTCTGTTCTACCCTGAATCCATTAGGATACATTTAACTCTTTCCTCACTCATTTATTGCACAATGGCCCTCAGAGACGATCCTTAAAGCTGTGTGAGAGGCAGCAGCAGACAGAGATTGTTCTACAACAAGAGCAATCATGACTTTACAGTAATGTGCGCTGATCCTGTTGAATGCAACATTAGAAGAAATGTGCTGGTCCACCTGAACTCAATGCTAGCTGTCATTTGTAATGTGTGTGTAAGTCTGATTAAACTCACTGCTAGTTCTCTTGAACCCACAGTTGGCTCCCAGGGTTTCCCAGTGCCGGTTTTAGAGACCCCTTTGCAGCACATAAATTTGGACTTTTTCTCACAAAGCACACGTAATTCAATTCATCAGGTGTTTTAAAGAAGGAAAACACAAAGATGTACACAGCATGGGATCTGTAGGACCTGTGGAAAGCACTAACTTTGCTGATTACTAAACAAAAACAGCCCGGCCAGCTGACCAGCATAGGGGATGTTTTTGCTTGATGGTGTAGTGGGTTTACCAGCTAATATGAGCTGCAGTTGCCCTCACTAGTCGATCATCATGACCAATGTGGTTCGAGCTTGATCAAGTTGATTATAATGGTAGACCAACTAAACCAGACTCACCTAGATTATCATTTAATACCAGTTTAGACCAACCACCAAGCTGGATTTACAGCAGGTATGGTAGTGGGTAATACTGTTGCCTTCTTTCGTACAGACTGTGATTTAACACCTCACCTGGGCGAGGACACTGCGCTATATCATTAAGAGCCCTCAGGCAAGACTCTTAATGGTAGATTTGCTTAGTTCAGTTAAATTCAATAGCAGTAATGTGTTAGTCCAGTTAAACTCAATTGCTAGCAGTAATGTATTAGTCCAGTCCAACTCAATTCTAGCAGTAATGTGTTAGTCCAATTAAACTCAACTGCTAGCAGTAATTTGTTAGTCCAGTCCAACTCAATGCTAGCAGTAATGTTTTAGTCCAGTCCAATTCAATGCTAGCAGTGATGTGTTAGTCCAGTTAAACTCAATTGCTAGCAGTAATGTTTTAGTCCAGTCCAACTTAATTCTAGCAGTAATGTGTTAGTATAGTTAAACTCAATTCTAGCAGTAATGTGTTAGTCCAGTTAAATTAAATTCTAGCAGTAATGTGTTAGTCCAGTCCAACTCAATTGCTAGCAGTAATGTTTTAGTCCAGTCCAACTCAGTTGCTAGCAGTAATGTTTTAGTCCAGTCCAACTTAATTCTAGCAGTAATGTGTTAGTCCAGTTAAACTCAATTCTAACAGTAATGTGTTAGTCCAGTCCAACTTAATTCTAGCAGTAATGTGTTAGTCCAGTTAAACTCAATTCTAGCAGTAATGTTTTAGTCCAGTCCAACTTAATTCTAGCAGTAATGCGTTAGTCCAGTTAAACTCAATTCTAGCAGTAATGTGTTAGTCCAGTCCAACTCAATTGCTAGCAGTAATGTTTTAGTCCAGTCCAACTCAGTTGCTAGCAGTAATGTTTTAGTCCAATCCAACTTAATTCTAGCAATAATGTTTTAGTCCAGTCCAACTTAATTCTAGCAGTAATGTGTTAGTCCAATTAAACTCAATGCTAGCAGTAATGTGTTAGTCCAGTTAAACTCAATGCTAGCATTAATGTTTTAGTCCAGTCCAACTTAATTCTAGCAGTAATGTGTTAGTCCAGTTAAACTCAATTCTAGCAGTAATGTGTTAGTCCAGTCCAACTTAATTCTAGCAGTAATGTGTTAGTCCAGTCCAACTCAATTGCTAGCAGTAATGTTTTAGTCCAGTCCAACTCAGTTGCTAGCAGTAATGTTTTAGTCCAATCCAACTTAATTCTAGCAGTAATGTTTTAGTCCAGTCCAACTTAATTCTAGCAGTAATGTGTTAGTCCAATTAAACTCAATTCTAGCAGTAATGTGTTAGTCCAATTAAACTCAATGCTAGCAGTAATGTGTTAGTCCAGTTAAACTCAATGCTAGCATTAATGTTTTAGTCCAGTCCAACTTAATTCTAGCAGTAATGTGTTAGTCCAGTTAAACTCAATTCTAGCAGTAATGTTTTAGTCCAGTCCAACTTAATTCTAGCAGTAATGTGTTAGTCCAGTTAAACTCAATTCTAGCAGTAATGTTTTAGTCCAGTCCAACTTAATTCTAGCAGTAATGCGTTAGTCCAGTTAAACTCAATTCTAGCAGTAATGTGTTAGTCCAGTCCAACACAATGCTAGCAGTAATGTGTTAGTCCAGTTAAACTCAATTCTAGCAGTAATGTTTTAGTCCAGCCCAACTTAATTCTAGCAGTAATGTGTTAGTCCAGTTAAACTAAATTCTAGCAGTAATGCGTTAGTCCAGTTAAACTAAATTCTAGCAGTAATGCGTTAGTCCAGTTAAACTCAATTCTAGCAGTAATGCGTTAGTCCAGTATAACTCAACACTAGCAGATAAGCAGTTATGTGCTGATCCAGTTAAACACAAGGCTAACCATAATGTGTTAGTCCATTTGAACTCAATGGCAGCAGTATTATATTCTTTCAATTAAACCAATTTAGCCTAATGGTAAAGTGGTCCTAATTGAACGCAATGCTGGCAGTAATGTTATTCCAGTTGAATGTAGTGCTAGCAGTAATGTTTTATTCTATATTAACCTGATATTAGCATGTACTGTAGCAATATTATAACTAGCCACAAATGAGGAAGGTGTTTTATTCTCTTTTTCCCATCTAGACTTCTTGTTGGAGGTGTCAGATGTAATTACATGTAATTATGGAAATTGTTTTTTTTGCCTGTTTATGATAAGCAAATATAAGCAAATATAAGCAAAACAGACCAAAACTAGAATATCTAGTTAGGAAATAAAATAAAGCTTGAAGTAGTATATACTCTTACAGCAATTCATGGGTAACATGAATTTCCTGCACATCTTTTTTTGTGTTGTTGTTGATTCCACAATCACCATGCGAGTTTAATTGACACATCCCTTTCTAGCATTGCACGTCATATTCATATAAAAATAAAACTAAATACAAACAAATCTGAAAAAAAGGTCATTTCTGCGTACAGCATTGCACATCTACCTTTGTCGTGTATATACTTGGGTTATTATAATTCAGTATATGAGCAGACATAACCACATGGCAGGAATCATAAAACATTATCTGAGGAACATCAAGTCCATCATCAAGTAAAACAGTCGCATTGCATTGCAGTATTGAGGAGGCTGACATAACATGTAAAAGCGGTTAGAGTTAGGTGAACAGGGAGGTGCTCGTAGTAAGCAATAACGTCCATCACAGAGTATACAATTAACACACCAGTAAGGAGGCACACGCTGTCCATCCAGCATTTCAGATGTCCAGTAGCAGACATTTGGGACAGTTTAGGTCACCCCACTGTTTGGTGGGCAGGACGGTTGACTGCAAAAATGATGCAGGCTTGATTGCATGAGCTCCACTTAAGAGAGCGGAGGGTGAAACAGTCTTAAACGAAGCAAAGAGACACAGACCCAGAAGAAGTCCCAATTCCACATGGACATACATTTTCTCACACACTAGGGAACGGGTCATAAAAGCTGACAGCACATACTGATAATATTGGAGGTTAAGGTTAAGGAGGAGAGGATCCAGTGACATCTTGTTTTTTTCAGAATCCTGAATGAAAGAAAAGTCATATCCAGACTTTGTTATACAGTATTCCAAGTCCACGTTCCTCTCTTTAGCATCATGTCCATGTAGGCAGCAAGATTCGCTTTGCATACGAAAAGGGTATCATGTGGTGGCGCCAAGCGATCCATCCATAAGGAAAACATAAAAAAAAGCACAAGATCACCCATTGGCCCTCACATCCTCCAAAACCTGGATGATTTCAAAGAGTGGCAGTCGAAAAGTACAAGGTGACAGCACAGATATAGTTGCTGCTGATGTTGCTGTTCAGCTAAAAGAGTTCATCCAGTACCCTGCCTCCCATTTTGTCCGAGACTGGATGAAAAGGTTTGAGGTTGCTCACATCAAAAGTACAGTTTCTTTTATCACATGTAGGCCAAGCAAGAAATTCCTTGCCCAGGAGTGACCATAGATGAACTGGTGATTGGTTAGGTGTCCATATCGTAGGTTAGTGTGAGAAAAGTGGTCTTCGAGTTCTATGTGGTAGCTTGTAATGTAGATGTTTGATGTGTACTGGGAAGAATATGTTGTTGAAGGGACAAAGACGGAACTGCAGATATGCTGGTTAGACGTTTTCTCATAGTCTACGATATCTAGAAGTACGACAGTATGGTGCTCTGTGGGTGTAACCTGAAGTCAGATTCCCAGCGAGTCCTTAGTTTCCCCCGGCTTTCAAAGGTGCCAACCGGAAACAAAAGACGAGTTCAGAGTGGAATGGAGCTAGAGGGACCTATTTCTTTTGGCTGCTTGACAGGCACTCGCTCTGTGTGCTTTCTGCTGTTCACATAAGGACAGTCCATATGCTTATATTCTTTACAGAGCAATTGAGGGATTGTCGGTTTGGACAGTTTTCAGCTCCATTCAGACCCATCATGCTTCTTAGCTACAGTAGACTTTGGACATCATTTTACAATGCATCTATACAACAACAGCATGGAGTACATCTGAAAACAAAATGTGATAATTAACTTAAATAGGCATAAAAAAAATTCCCAGATCTCTAATGGCAGCTATTGACCCTATTACGTCTAAAGATTGCTCTCTGATCTGTTCAAAATGAACTCAAAACAACATGTAAAACAACATGAAGTCCATTTGCATTGATTTGAGAAGTAGGTGAACATTGCACAGGGTCGCCTCTACAGCAAAAGTAACTGCAAGTAAATTTGAGCGTGTGCGTTTGTGTGAGATAAGACAAGTAGCTATGGTAGTTTAAAGGAGTGTGGTAGATGACCTTGAGCCCTAACGTTCCGACTTAACTTTGTAGCGCAGCACTAGATAGGTGGCTAGCCGAAGGACCAAGAAGAAGACTCCCAGCACCATGAAGTCCACATAGAGCTTTGCATCCTCCACATCCAGCAGCTGCAGCACCTCCTCAGGCTTCTGGAACTTACACACCATGCCTGGGCACTCCAGCTCAGATCGGTTCATACCGTAGATGGACAGGATGACACCCTCAAAACCATACCTGTGGGACCAAGGGTAACATTGAGTGTGTTTACATGCACTTAATAATCCAATCCTAATAGTGTTACTGACCTGACGTAGGAGACATAGGAGCTCCACTGCAGGTACTTGGGGATGGTGTCAAAGTTGACAAAGAAGCCAGAGAACAGCAGGACTGGAATGGCTGTGACTGGGCCTACAAATGTGGCCACCTATGGAGAGGATACAAGAACATCAAGCATAACCAAAACAGGACTGGAAAACAGAGCAATTCCAAAACCCCAGAACAGGTATGCTTACCAGAACCACAGAACTGTATAAAAAGTGTTGACTTTTTGAGTATATTTGTTATATTAGCAAAAGCCCTAGTCTAAGCTGGTGAAACTATGATGGTGTTGTTGATACTAGAGAGCAGCTCATCACGTCCAGACACTGCTACTTATGTAAATATGGGTTGCTTCATAAACCAGGACTCAGATCCACAGCTTTTCCAATGCTTTTCCAGCTTTGCTAATGTCCAAAGAAGGGGAGCACTGGTACAAGGTGAAGTGAAAGCTGGGGGAAGCAAACAGGGATCTGTGGTAGGTTAAAAGATAACGCTAGCCGTTTACCACGTATCCTCTCCAATATCTGCTCCCCTGAAAACAAACTGGACCGTCTCAGCTGAACCAAACTAAGCTAACCAAGCTAAACACACATCAGAAAGTAAATTAAAGCTTATGTTTTGAATGCTAAGAGAAAGGCAAACCTGGAAAAGTGATTGGGGACAAGACTGAAAGCTAACTGGCTACAATCTCTTTTTTTTTTGTTGATAACAGCACATTGCACTAACACGACACAATGAGTGGACAGCAACACTTAATTTAACCAGTGGGAGCACAGCTTCTGATTCTTTTCACAAGCCCTCAGTAAATGACAACACACACTTGCTGTTTAAATATGAACTGGACACCTGCCCATTCGTGTTTTTTCCATTATTCAAGGGTATTAAAAAGAGTTTATCCTGCTATTGTTGGAGTAACTGTCTCTACTGTCCAGGTAAGGCTTTCTAGTTTGGAGCATTGCTGTGAGGATTTGATTGCATTCAGTGATAAGAATGTTATTGAGGTCAGGATGTTGAATAATCGCCACCACACCTCATCCACAACTCCGCAACTCATCCCAAAAGTATAAGATGGAGCATCATCCATCATTCCAGAGAACACAGTTCCAATGCTCCACAGCTTAATGCTGGGGGGCTTTATACCCCTCTAAGACATGCCTGGCAGGTACATGTTTACCTGATCAAGAGAGTCCTATTATATTGGCGATACTTCTCCACAGGGACAAGACAAGTGTGTGTTTATTACAGCATTTGCACATCTGTGACAACAATGGGTGCAACTTTTGCTTTTGAATCTTTATCCAATACTTAATCACCTCTTTTAAAATACTTAGGCTGGATATTTATTTTACTAGATATGACTTTTATCTTGATTCTTAATGTTATATAAATTAGTCTGTAATCTGTAATTTACAGCTGTTTAGTCATTTACTCACACGTTTTCTAAACTTTTTTCAGCTAATTATCTGAAATCTATGAACGCTGCACATAATTAGGATATTATATTCATTTTAAAACACTTTTGATTCTAAAGCCTTTGAATTGTAGTGTATGTATGTGATAATATACCTGCAGTGAGGTGGAAGCAGCTCCGATGAGAAGCCCCAGGGACTGGGCCACCAGGGCAGTGGAGGTAGACAGCGCCATAAACAGCAGATACCTTCCTGCTTCCGGAGGCTGCTCTGTCATCCAGTATACTATACTACAGTACATTATGGGACATATGATCTGGGTGTGGGTGTGTTTAAGTGTAAAAGAGAGACAAAGACAAATGACATGGTAAAAGGAGAGAAATTTACAACAAAACAGAGACACTATTTTAAATGAAATAAACATCCAAAAGACTGAGTAACTTATCAACAACATATCAGTGATGTAGCATCAGAATACATTCAGAAAATTGTCATGATAATAAATTGCGTCAATAATATCTGCAGTAGATAAGAATTCATTAAACATGTAACAGGTCTAACACACACCATCTGAACATGCTTAACAAGCTGTTAGATTCTGGGGTAAGGTTAGGGTTAGAATTAGGGCCAGGACTAGGGTAAGGATTTAGGTGAGGTTAAGGTTAGGGTTAGAGTTAGGGCCAGAGCTAGGGTTAGGTTTTAGATGAGGTTAGAGTTAGGATTAGGGTCAGTGTGAAAGTTATGATTACATTCTGAGTTGATGTTAAGGCTAGAGTTGGGATTGAGGTCAGGGTTAGATTTCGGGTTGAGGTTTAGGTAGAGTCAGAATTAGGGTCAAGGTGAGGGTTACAATTAGGGTTTGATATAATGTTAAGGTTGGAGTCAAGATTAGGGTCTGGTTTAGGTTGAGTGGATGTTAAGATTACAGCTAGGATTAGGGCCAAGGTTAGAATAGGGACAGGGTTAGGTTAGGTTAAATGTTAGGATCAGGATTAGGGCCTGGGTTAGGATTTGGGCCAGGGTTAGTGAGAACATTTACATAATGTAAAGTATTGTATGACCTATACATCTTCAAGATATTTATTATATTCACTACTAGTTTCACTGGTGCCACAGACTAATAGACTTGATAAGCAAGTCTAAAATAGATTTCTTAACACACTGATGCCTACTTTTGTAAATCTGATCTTTACTCTTACTAAATTAATATCTAAAACATTATCATAAATCATTATCATCATTAATGCTGCCACCATACCTGGAATGGAATGTCAGCCATGGTCTTGGCCAAGTAGTAAGCCTTCAGACTGTACCAGTAGTTCAGATGCTCCCTCATAAACACTGACATCTCCAAAGGAACTGAGAAAGTAGCACAAAAGAACTCCACTGGTCTAACCATGTGACTAAATATAGTCCTTTCCAAACCCTATTGTAACCTCTACAATCCCACAGACTTCTCCTTGTGTTAAACACACTGAAATTCTTTATCACAGGTACACACACAACAACACACATCTCATACATAAAATGCTGATTTTTATAAAGTAAATGAATGCCATGCTATCATTTATAAACACATTCTCTTACATGTGAGGACGGTAGGCATTAGTGCAGCGAACATAAGGAAAAGCATAGAGAAGAAGAGGAATCCAGTATTGTTGAACACTTTGCTGGCGTCATTCCCAATGTTCAGGTACAGCAGACCAATCAGAACGCCAATACACAGGTGCGACATCACCCTCAGATGGGTCAACACCTAGACACACATAAATATGAACCCTTAAAAGCAGCATGAATCATGTATTTTCTTCAGCTGCCTGTGTGGAATAGGAACCATATAATCCAGAATCATGACAGAATATCAAACAAAACTTATTTTTAAAAACACATTCTTAACATATTCGTCTGCCTGCTTTCAAAGATAGCAGCGAAATGAAAGAAGGAGAAAGCTCACCGTGTCTCTGCATATAGTAATGAAGGTCCTTTCGAAGAGAATGCAGAACTGTGTAAGGGTGCTGGTGGTAAAAGTGTGTTTCTCAATGTATCCTGAATCCTGCGCAAAATATTTAATAGACACAAGAGATGCATCAGAGACGTCTGGCTTCTTCATTGTTTAAACACTCAGCGCTTACTGAACACAGACAAATGCTCATATTGATGTTTAGATTTTTTGGCTAATGACAATTATGGCTTTCTAAAGGATTTTACTCTTACTCTTATTCTTAATTTCTTACAAACGTCTGGTAAGGAATACATCATGCATGTTTTGTGTCTTTAAGAATGTATTAAATGTAGCAATTGTTGTTTCATAGCTTTTATATTATAATATATATATACATATATATATATATATATATATATATATATATATATATATATATATATATATATATATATATAAAAACAATGATCAGTTTGGCCATTTAGAAAATGTCAGGTGGCACAACCACACATTGAAAGTATTTTGAAAATGTTATATTTTAAAGTTACATATATAATTAAGTATAATTATAATTATATATAATATTATAATTATAACATATTATGTAATTATATATTATATTATATTATAATATAATATTATAATTATATATAATATATAATTATAAATAATATTATTAAGTTTAATTAATATTACTTAAGTTACACATATAAACTAGTTTATTTACTTAGACATTTACATTTTTAAACATACAATATTCTTAAAACACATTTTTTGACATTGCACTGCCTTACTTGTACCACAAAACTGGCCAAACTATGACTGAAACGCAATAGAACACCCTGCCCATTATTTTTTTATTTTATTATAAAAGCATATTTCATTAAAAGACATTTGTTTAAATGTTAAATGTTTTAACATTTCAAATATTTCTAACATAAAGTTGTACACAAAACATTATTCAGAATTTTATGTAACTAAATTTTCTTTTGTTATAAAATTAGTAGTTTACTTAATTAGCATTTTTAGACTAATTTTATGTCCCAGTGCAGTATTATTATGCACTGAAAATATATTCCCATAAAGGAAGTATTGTACAATTATGTAATATAAATCAAGTATCTACTTATCTTATTTAATGAGTAAATAATCGACTTAATCACAAAAAATGTATGTCGCAAATACAATAAAGCCAATAGCTTATGTTGACTGTTTCTAAGAGGGTAAGGTCACGTCACTGAATAAAACTTCACCTGTGTTAGATGTTAATGCCTGCATTAATAGGCAGAATACATCATCAGTTTACTGTTTATTTACTGAAATATAGAATTTACAGTAGCAGACATAAGAATATTGTTTATATGGCGTATAACTGAAAAAGGACTGAACCATTAATATATGGACACTCACACTGTTACACTGAGTCGGGCAGGACGATGTGGGGTCACTTTTGTCACTGGAGTTCTTTTTGTCCCCTTCTGAACACAAGCCGCCCTGCACAGCTTCAAACAGCACAGGGTTCAAATCTCCATACTCTCCCGATGCCACCTCAATTACTGTAGACGATCAGAACACATGGTCATTATTGGCAAAATACATTTTTAGGTTAGAACTTCTTTACAGAGCTGAAATACAGAACACTATTACATTATGCTTTTATTACTACAGATATTTCTTTATTAAAAGCTCTGCTTTCACGCTCCACTTTTTTCTCTTTTTAGAGCAAGTCATGTGAATTAACTTTTCTCTGACTCATTTTCCTCTCCGACCACTGTCTCTACTCAGAGTCACAAAGCTCATCATAATGCACAGATCTGATCAGGCTGAGTAGCTTCACCTGCGATATTTATGACACATGCGATGGGTCTGTGAGTTTCCTGGGCTGTTAAACCTGTACTATATGGGATAGTAAAGTTACGTCAGTTAAAATAATCAGTTTGTCAAAAAAAGTTCCTGATAGTTTTCGTTTATAGGTCCAGGTCCAGATAGGAAAGCACCAGGGTCCACACTCTCATGTAAGACTTCTTTAGTGCAGTTTGTCCTTAGAGCTTTTCCTTATAGTGACACGCTTTGAGCAAAAAATCTGGGCAAAATCGTTTTGCTCAGAGCAGATCACACAATGTTCATATCACATTAGCTGCATCAATAGTTGCAGGTTATATTTTATTGTATTTATTGTTATTTTTGTAATTATTGTATTGTATTACTGTGCTGTATTGTGCAATTGCTACTGGCTGCTAAATTTCCTTCTGGATTAATAAAGTATCTATCTATCTATCTATCTATCTATCTATCTATCTCTATCTATCTATCTATCTATCTATCTATCTATCTATCTATCTATCTCAGTACTTGTTGTGTTTCGTGTTTCATGTGTATTAAAAGCTGTCTGCATATAATGTCATGGCATGTTACATTTCTATGCATTTTATTCTCACTACCTACCTGTTAAGTATCTATGCATAATCCATAATCACTACCTCTACTCAGTAATGAGTTGTATTTATTGTATTTATATGTATTGTCTTTTTAGTTTAATGCTGTCAGCTACGTCTGCTTTTTGCACTTTTGCAGTCTGTCCTGTACTGTATTGTTTTGTTCTATGCTGCACCCTTGTTCTGGGGAAAACACAATTTCATTCCACTGTGTACTTGTACAGAGTTAAAATAACATTAAAAGCGACTTGACTTGACTTGAAATGTCACTTGTGCTTTAGTCTGTGACACGTCTCCTAGTTTTTAAAGGGGGGAAACACTGAGATGTTAAGGGGGGAGCTAACAAACCATTGTAAAAGAAGCCATTCTGTAACAGTAGCTACACTACAAACAATGATAAAGAGAGCGAGTAGCTAACATCGCTAACTCTGATTGGTACTTTGGTAGACCTAATGTCACTTTTGTCACAAGCCAAATTTAGTCCTGCCCAACTCAAATCCTTACAGAAGAAGAATAAAAAAGAAGTGATAAAATCGCTCAACAAAAATGTCCCAAGTTCCTAGTATATCCATCACAAAAACAACAGGTTGCAATCAGAAGACAATCTTGAAAATATAAAGCAGACAGGAGCTCAATTAATAACTCAATAACAGTCCTTAGGATGCAATAAACATCAATACATACTTTTGCTGTTTACAAATGAATAATTCCTGTTCAAACACCCTGACTATATGCTCACATACACACACACAACACACGGTTAACATACTGAAGTCTGCAGGGTTGTGGTAAGTGGGGCAGTGGAGGCCGAGGTTCTTCAGATAGGGGATGAGGTACGGAACTGTGCCCTTATATATGCACTGCCCCTGACTCAGAATATACAGCTGTCAGACAAGACAAAGAGAGTGGGTTAGAGATTAGATTCCATCAGACTCTATTAGATTAAGTTGCACTGGGTTAAATTACATTCTGCACTAATAACATGGAACTGATAAGGAAACAAAATTAGGCGGATACTTTAGGACAGTAATCCAGACGATTGACAGTAGTTGTTAATTAACCCTGATCCCCTGGTTAACCCACTAGTCAACTGGCTGGCTAGTCCAACTCATTAGGTCCTGGATGGTAGTTGGTACCTTGTCAAACATCTCAAAGAGTTTAGCACTGGGCTGGTGGATGGTACAGATGATTGTTCTTCCTCCCTGAGCAAGAGACTTCATCAGAGAAACCACCTGGAAACAGGAGGCACTGTCCAGACCGCTGGACACATTCACACACACACAAAGATCCAGTAAAATACTAATAGGATTAGCAGGATGCTGAAACACATGTAACAATTTAATGAATGCATTAAATATAGAAACTTATACAGCGCTTCACACTGTCCCGCTCAGTCTATTAAATAAATCAATGGAGCACCTGGTCGGCTCGTCGAAGAACATGACAGGCGGGTTGTTCACCAGCTCTAGCGCGATCGCCAGTCTTTTACATTGTCCTCCAGAGAGAGAGTTTGTACGAGTGTGAGCACACTCCTGCAGGCCTAGAGCTGTGAGGATCTCATTCACCTGCCATACACACATACACACACACACACACACACACACACACACACACACACACAACACATAATGTAACGTTAAGAATCACATTAAATACACATATACAAATGCATACATTTGTGTATGTGTGTGTGTGTTGCTAAAATGCTAGCAGTCTCACTCACCAGTTCCTTCTTCACTTCCATGTTCTCGTTCAGCTTAAGGTTGGCCGAAACCTATAAGACAGAAGTCACCAGTGTGAGTGAGCTCAAGTCGCATAGTCTCGTTAGGGGTCCAAGTACTAATTCTTCTATTTCATAAGCACTAACTACACACACACAGCTTTTCTAGTCCCTGTAAAGAAGTACTGCCAATAGAATAGGACTTTCCGAAGCAGATAAATATGAACCTATTGGCACCATGCCTAATGCCATGTGTGGGCTAAGGGGTATAAAGCCCCCCAGCATTGAGTTCTCTGCAATGATGGATGTTACTCCATCTAATACTTTTGGGATGAGCTGGGGAGTTTGGGATGAGGTGAGGTTGGGGTAAATCCTACATCCTGACTTCATGCTCTTCTAATGTCACTGTGTGATCAAATCCTCCAGAAACCTCCAGAATCTAGTAGAAAGCCTTCTTTCCTGGACAGTAGAGACAGATACTCCAGCAAAAGTAGGATACACTCTTTTTTAACACCCTTAAATTTTAATGAAACAATGAATGAGCAGGTGTCCCAATACTTTTGTCACACAGGATAGTATAGTTATGTTTTTGTGAGGCTGACTGATGATTTTATGTTATAATAAGGATGAATTTATGGTATGGTTCGTAGAATTGTATTTGGTCGCATGTCTCACCATCATGGCCTCCCGTGTGGTGAGGTGTGGCAGCAGCATGTCATCCTGCATGATGTAACAGGACATCTTCCTGAAGGTGCGGAGGTCACGGGGTCTCCCGTTTACTAGAATCTGACCTTTCATGCCCGTCTCTCTGAGAAAACGAGACAGAGTCAAAGAAAGAGAGAAAAGAGAGAGGAAGGAAGAAGTCAACTAAGGTGGTAGGCTTTGTAGCACTTGTACTCACAGTGGGCTTTAACGGCATTACTGCATTAACCGCAGCTGCGTAGGTGTAACTCAAAGTAGAAGCAGAGGAAAAGAAGAAAGAGGAGTGCAGAGGAGACCAAAAGAGAATGGTGCAAAGGGACACGGCGGGAAAGAAAATAAAGTGAGACAGAAAAGGAGAGATAAAACAGATGACAGAAGGAGGCTCCAGCTGTGTGGTGGTCTGATAATGATTATTAAGTGGTTAAGAGTGCAGCTGGGATGAGGCCCACAGGTGCAGTGATGCTTTGGGCAATGTGGACATGAATAGATGTATGAATATGCATTCCAGAATGTATTCAGATGAATGGCGTAACAGTGCAGCAAGGACATACACTGGCAGAAGGCACGAAATGAGCTTTGGCTAGGCCATAAATATTAATCATCTTACTCTTATTCTTTCTGCCTTTTACACTTCTTATTCAAGCATGTGCCTTGACTCACCTGTATCCAGCAAGGATGTTCATCAGGGTGGACTTGCCAGCCCCTGAGGGCCCCATGATCCCGATCAGCTCCCGGCTGCAAAACTTGCCCGACAGACACTTCAGAAGAGCCTTACAACCTGCACACAGTAATCAGAAATTCAGCTCAATTTAGTTACACTATAGTTCAATGGTTTGGGCCTGTTTTGCCGCATCTGGGCCAAAATAGTTTGCCTTTATTGATGAAACAATGAATTCTGATTATATGATTATACCAGCAAATCCTTGGTGCAAAATTTGCTTGGTGGTTCATGGGTTGGTTCTGATCATGTGAGTCACTTTTCTTTCTGCTGTGGGTGACAGTTTGAATCTTCTTCCAGATCTTGGCAAAGTGACTACACCTACCAGTAAGTTAAAGTCACAGGGTTATGACCTACATAGTCCACTACATATAGCACGAAGCTATTTCAGATTTCCCCAATGTTAGAAAGTAAAATAGCATAGTCCTCATTACTCAGTTGCACTTACAGTGAGAGACCATAACAGTGACTCGTTTGATTGCATGTAGCTACCTACATTGAGTTGTCTTGCATCTCACTATCAACAGGTCTCATTTTCACCCACAGAATGATGGCAAGGCCACAGCAGAACAGAACAGGTTGAGAACTGGACAATTAGGAAAGCACAAGAGATGCAAACTTCTTCACCATGTAAATCAAACCGGATGACTCAAAATATACCCTGCTCTCCTATGGAAACGAGACATTCAAGTCCTCTTGCTCCAGGATGTTTTTAAGCAGTGTTTTCTGTACAAAATTAATGGAGAGTTTTAAATTCAATGAGGTAAAAAAGCGCACATTATGGAAGTGAGTCATAGGTGCTGTGATAATGGAGCAGAACGTGTCTCCTCATAACCCCCTCTCAGACATACTGCCGGCAATGTCGACTGCCATAATTAGGGTGTGTATGTGTGTGTTCTCTGCCCTCCATCCGTGCATGTCTTACTCTTTACTGATAAACATGCAGAAACAGAAACAATGAGAGAAAGTGGATGATTGAGACAGACAGACAGATAGATAGATAGATAGATAGATAGATAGATAGATAGATAATATTGAAATACAGAGGCAATGAGAAGGAGAGAGAGAGATAGAGATGCAGTGAGAATTTTAGATAGATTGAGTGGGTGAGAGAGAAAGAAAGACAGAGAGAAAGGCAGTGTGAATGAGAGAGAGAGAGAGGGAGAGAGAGAGAGAGAGAGAGAGAGAGAGAGACCCAGGCCTCTACCACTCATGCATCCTCAGAAACTTCCTGTGTGCAGCACTGCATGCGGATGATTCAGCGATACGGTGTGTGTGTGTGTTCTGCATACTGATGGCCCACCCCGGTACTACATGCTCTGCATTCTGATGCAGCTGATAAAGTCTAATAATATCCTCATTTAGGCTCTGGCTCAGGGTGATGTCACTCTGCACTCAGCCTGGCGTCCTGCTGACGACATTCATGAAAGCATCCAGTCTGTCTGTACCTTAGTGTGTCTCTCTGTCTGACTGCATTCATCTGTCTGCCTCTCTATACCTTTCATCTAATCTCTTTATCTTATGTAGACTATGTCTAAAAGTATCCGGACACCCCTTGTAAAACACAAGGCTCCTTTTAGTGGTCAGTTCACCCAAAATCACATCTGATCCCCGGTCGATGTGTTTTGGATGGTTTCTAGATGTACCAAATTATTTTGAATGTTTATACATGCAGTTTCAGTATTTTGAGTTTTTCCTTACAGCGATTGCTTAACAAAATGAATAAAATCAGACTGATTTATCTATTTATGTATGTAATAGATGTGTTGCTATCAAAATATCATATTTCAAACAATGACTGATGAGTTTGTCCTGATATGGTATTTTTCACTTTGCTTCTGCAGCTCCAGTTTTATTGCAAGTAAGGTAGTTTTTATTACTTTCACTAGGTCAGGCTAGTTTTAGGAGGACTTTAGCCCCCAGCCCACCTAATAAAGTTTTCTTCTGGGCTGGACCATTGTAGGGTCAGATTTCCTGTTGATTTTTTTTTTCAGATTTGTTCTGTTGATTGAGCTTGCTGAATTAATACAGCTCTGCTCAGATGAATTGGTTACAAATGCCAGTCTTACCATAGACGCCAGAAATGAAACACGCCAACAGAGTTACCAGATTAAGAAAGACAGAATATTGTCATGGAAGAAATGACATTATCAAAGTGCCTTTTATGATCAAAAATATTGACAGTAATAACAAGAATCAATTTTCTCTGTGTCAGTTGAAGCGTGTGTGCACAATGTGTAAGATATATATTTTCCATCAAATCTTTTGAGTATTGAATTCTTTGGAAATAATTTAATTTGAATTACTTGTACCACTTCAAACAAGCAATAGAACGGCACAATGTGAACTGCCCCTTTAAGGTGCACACACTGCTGACACAAGCATTCAGCCTAGCACACACAGCTGTTCTTCATAGAAGTGCACTGCCAATAGAATGAGAGTCTGGAGCAGTAGTATATGACCCTAAGGTCACCAGGCTCACAGATAAGCTAGGTACCCAGCATTGGGCTGTAGAGCAGTGGAACTGCGTTTTCTGGAGTGATGGAGCTCCATCCAATGCCAGTGGTATGAACCGGAGTGGCAGAACTAATTATCCAACATGAGTACCTGACTTGCTCTTGTGGTAAAGTGCAATCAAAACAGCCTTAGTGAGGTCAGAATGTTGAATGATCACCACCCCACCTCATCCTCAGCTGCCCACCTCAACCCCAACTCATCCAAAAGGTATTATATGGAGCACCATCCATCATTCCAGAGAAAACAGTTCCACTGCTCCACAGCTCAATGCTGGGGTGAGGGGGGGGGGCTTTATACCCTGTAGTCCACACCTGGCATCAGGACTCCAGAGAGTCATATTCTATTAGCAGTACTTCTCTACAGGGACTAGACAAGCTGTACAGTCTATAGTCTTGGTCGTATGTTGGAGAACAGTGTAGGCAGTGTTCTGTGTCTGTATGCAGAGAGCTAATACATAGCTAATACCGCTCTAACAACAGTCTGAAGGGGTTAGAATGACGCCACAGTGCCTCTGAACACCTCCAGTACCTCATATCAATCTCTCTCCTACTCTATGCACTCATTCAGATAGGATCAAGCATATGGCTGAGTAAAGTCAAGAGAATATATTTAATCAATAAGCATTTTCATGTAAAATCAGCTTGGTGCCAGGCAGGAAGCTGCCGGCCAGTGTCCTAGTCACATGGCAAACAGTCAGGGGACATCATTAGGTAAAAATGCTTGTTCGGCTGAATGGACGATTTGCTGAAACGAAAACACACAGTCACGCTTGTGCTTAAAGTGATACTTCTGTAAAAACAGTTGTCCCCAGAAGCTAATTAGCATCACACAATTAGTATTGTGCACATTGCATGCCTAGATCATCCTACACTTAACTCAAACCATGTCACGCTGTCAAGTAATCTTACATAGACAAGCTAATGTGGCTTCTGACCCTGTATGACCAATTGTTAGGTATAAACAGGGTAGCTAAAAACAGGCTTGAGATTTGTCTGTACTTTTGTCCATTTGAATAAATATTACAGGAGAAGACATCATCAAACTAAACAGATTTAAAGAGCCCACGTTCTACATTTTCCTTTAATTTATATAATAAAAATAAAACACTTATGATGTCTATGTGGTTTTGTGCACCATATATTCATAATTCATTTGAAACAACCATGTTGTGACCTCTCTTTATCCTTCATTATGTAAAATCACAGCTTCAGAATCATGTTGATGCTTTACGGACTATATGGACTATATGGACTATATGGTATATATATATATATATATATATACACCATATAGTCCATATAGTCCATATAGTCCGTGGAGCATCAACATGATTCTGAAGCTGTGATTTTAGTGTTAAATTTTACATAATGTTGTTTTTAGGAAGAATGACATCTCTGTCATTGCCACTATATAACTTTGTATCTATGGGGTTGCAAGACCCTGGGAAAAAAGACTGAAGGCTGCACAAAATGGCCCAAAATTAGTTAAATACAGTATAACTTTGTAGAAGCTACATGAAACACTTTTACAAGAATGAGTCATATTGGTGTAAAGTCATGTAATACTACCATAATATTATTCTACCTGTGTCAACAAATGCATGTGTAAAGTTGTCTATGAGGGAGGGCTTAAATCACAATTAGTATTTACAGTTGTGGCATAAAACGGAATTATACTCCTCACCTGTAGGAGAAGTTGAAGAGGCACAATGATGCTTTGAACAAAATCTTGTATGATGCCTTATACAAAAAGCAGTGCACACTCCTTATAACTTCAGCAGGAATGGGCGTGGCTAAACTGCTGTGCTCTCAATAGATGGAAATACGTAAATGTGTCGGGTTTTATGACATCACAAAATCAATCCATTAAAAGCTGTTTTTGATGCTTAGTTTTCACACATGGCCTGTATGGACTGGGAAGAAAATGGTCATTTTGACACTTTAACAAGGCTTAACAGACTACTCAAAAGCTAGAAATATTAGAAATATTCGGTTTTACACGAGACCTCTCCATTGAGGTTTGTTCATGCAATGAATATAAAGTTTCTAATTTTCTAACCTGTGAAACATGCTAGTACAAAAGCCTAAATGAAACACTTTCGATAAACGTACAGCTGCACGTTCAAAAAGGTAAAAGAACAAAAGACAAACTGCTTCAGTGATACCGTTCCCATTGCTTTGAGTCTATTCAATAGATCTAATAGTCTTCTGAGTCTTTGGAGATGAAATCCTCTTGTGATGACATCTCATGAAAGTCATTTTACGGTAATAAAATAAGTGAATAGAGATAATCAGATACATCCGCTTGGTGGGATAATCTGAATTAATTTTGAATGGATGAACTAATGTCAAATTGAATTGAGCTGCGCACTTCACGCTAAGGAGCTGCTGAAGAACGTGGCAAAATCCACATGTGTGTGTGTGTGTGTGTGTATGTGTGTGTTCTAGAGCATGGATGGCAGCAGCTGTGTGTGGGATACTGTGGGCTTAGGCTAAGGCATGGATCCAGAAACATTAATGATGCCCACCGTGGGTGTGTGATTCAACAGTACAACCCCACAGGCCAAAATTGAGAAAACAGGCAACAGGGCAGGTAAACAAAGAGAGAGAAACACTTGTTTTGTCGGGCCTGTTAGCCACTCATTAACCTAAAAGGAAAGCAGTAAAACTTAATTAACATAATTGTTGTGTTTTAATTTCTGGGGTAAAATAACACAGAATGTTATGACTACTGGCTTTTAAGGGGGTTTGTATCCATGTCACAGTTCTTTATAGAGACGGTTCCTTTCGGTTCTTAATAAATACCACAACCGCTCATAGTGGGCATTTCAATTTCACAGTGCCCTATGGGGTTGCAAGACTTGACGAATGTGCAAAATAAGGCCTAGGCCTAAACCTAGTGAAATACAGTCTCTCATAAACCCTCATAAAGGGCACATATTATAGAAAACTTTTTTCAGCACTTAGACACATAGATTTGGACATCTGTGATAAGACCCTACCAACTCACAAACTGTAAAATGTATCAGGGTTTTATGGGCTACCTGAGCGAGACAACACATCACTCAGATTTGGCTTGGCTTCCCAGTCAGTACAATTATACTTTTTATAATTGTACAATTATACAATTATACTGCCCCATCTGAGTAGCTCCACCCACTACCTTTCAAAAGCCAGAATTTTAAAAGCCAGTAAAACTGTCAGGCCATGTGTTTTTTGGGAGCTACTTTAAAAACAACAAAGCTGCCAAAAAATCAGACTGCAGACAGCGGAAAATTAAAAACAACTGTATTGTGAGTGTCTATCGATCCTGATTTGAGTAGCTGGAAACCTACAGACAGAAAGGCAAGTACAGCCGACTACAGCTGATAAAGAGAGAGAGAGAGTGTGTGTGTGTGTGTATGTGGCGCAGAAGAGTGAGCAAACAAACAAAGAGAGAGAACGATGTGAACTCAAGGTGAAGTAAGTCTTGGTTAGTTAGTGCAGAGAGAGGCAAATGAGAATAAAATTACGAGTAAAGTCTAAGTTTGTGTAGCCAGGGGGGGGGGGGGGGGGTGAGCAGTGGCACATTATCCTTTAAAGCAGCATTATGTAGCATTTTACCTTAAGATAACAGCTCGAGAATGATTGGCATACTCTACTGACTTGAAATAAAGAGAACACCGTCTATCATGGCTACTCCTAGCCGGAGAATGAATTCCACAATATACCAGCAATTCCTGGTTGTAGATGTCAGAATATCTGGCAAAAGGCTGAAGCTGAGAAGATGATGGTCTCAGCAACAGGACAATGATCCAAAACACAACTGAAATGGAAGATTTTGGGATTACCCTTACAGTTTCCTGACCTAAACATCACAGAAAATATGTGACTAGACCTTAATGCTGTGCAGCAAGACAACCCAAGAATCTGTCACTGGAGGATTTCTGCACAGTGAGAAAAAGTCCACAAATCTATAAGAACTGAACGACTTTTAGCAGAAAAAACATCTGCAATTTGTGATTTCTGCCAAAGAGGATGTTACCAAGTCCTGACTCAGACCACACTGATAAGTTGAAATTTATTTGTATTATAAAAGAGTAACTGTTCATTAGGGATTGCTGCTAGTCCTTGATGGTGAAGGTTAAAGAGAGGCTGGGAAATATGAATGTAAAAAAATGACTCTGTGCTCGACCTTAGACAAAAGGACCTCAGTTATCATACTCAAACTGCACAAACACTGTACTACTCCACAGAAAGTAAAAAAAAAACATGGTTGGTTTGGTATGTATGGTATGTGTGTGCTGTATTAGGATAGATTTGCTACAGGATTGAACTCTTGCTTTCTTCGCTCAAATATCTAATCCAGCATCCAGCATATTGGCCCAATACCAAAACCCATTGGTACATATATTTCATGTCTACATTCAATGTCAGAAACAGTGGAGATTGTACCATGCAGTTTGCATGATGTTAACTGGTGGTTTAAAAGCTTCACTTGCTTAGTAGTTGACATTAAACTGAAGAAGCAAACTTCCGACATCAAACATGTCTTGGCTGATCGACTGCATTTAGCATAATAAAAACATTTTGCCAATGAGATTTTTGGCTGAACCGCCACTTTAATTCTGAAGTGCAGCACATAGTGTTTATTTTTGGATCAACAGCATTCTGTCAATAGCAGGCTGACACTGGGAAAGTCTGCAGTGGTTTAATTGGCTGAAGAGAAAATGCAACTGGACAGGGTGTGACTCAACAGAAGTGATAGGCTGTGTGTGTGTGTGTGTGTGTGTGTGTGTGTGTGTGTGTAAGTAAGTACAGTCATGTGAAAAAAATAGGGCTTCCAACTAAGATCTTTGTCTTTTTTCACATATTTCACATCTGGACATTTGCTCTTTAATATTGGGAGATGTAGATAATATAGAAATAAATGAAATGTCTTTTTAAAATAATGTGTAAAATGTTATTAATAGAAATGCAGTTTTCCTGTAAGGAATAATGTAAGACACTCCCACATTTATTCCTACTTAAAATGCCTAACATTCGAATCAGGGGCAGCACATCAGCTGCAGATGATTAGAACATGGTTAGAGGGACTTTTTGAGGAGCCTGTCTTGTTTAAACCTCAGATATTTAGTTTGGTTTGCTCTTGATTGTTGAAGTGAGTGGTGAAGATCAGCATGGCCATGACGAGTTCTCTGATGCCTTCAGAAAGAAGGTTGTAGATGCATCTGAGTCTGGGAAAAGAGTTAAAAAGATCTCAGAACAATCAGAAATCAGCCGTTCCACCATCCGCTAAATAATTTACAAGTGAAGCAACTGCCAACATGGCCAGGTCAGGCCATCCTAGCAAATTCAGCCCAAGAGCAAAGCGCAAGCTGAGTAAAGAAGTATCCAACAATTCTGAAATGCCACCAAGGGACCATTAGGTAGCATCTACCATCAGAAAGAGTCTTCATATTTTTGAGTTTCTTGGGAGGTGTGCAAGGAGAAAACCCTTACTGTAAAAAAAAAAAAGAAAAAAAACACCAGGGCAAGGCTAAAGTTTGCCAGAGAACACCTAGACTAAGACCAGAACTTCTGGAAGAATAAGTTTGAAAGTTTTTTTTTTTTTCCTTTTGACAGCAAGGATTTTTTAAAATCAAGCCTTACATTTAAGCATCAAGCATTACGTTTTACATATATATATATTTTTTTGTGACAGTTTTGCCCTTTTTCCCAATTTGGTACTGACAATGAGCCCACCCATTTGTAGCTCCTGACACTAGGAGGGTAAGAACTTAGCACATTCCTCCTCAAATACATGTGAAGCCAGTCACTGCCACTTTTCAAACTGCCGCTGTGATTGCCTGGCAACCAATACGTTCGGAGGAAAGCACTATGTCCCTAGCTCCACTGCACCAGCTAACAGACATCTATGCCAGCCCAGCCAACATCGCTTTAAGAGTGATGAGGAGAGAGAGAGCATCATCTACCCACCCGGAGAGAGCATGGTCAACTGTGCTCTTCCTGACTCCGGCTGCTGATGGCGAAACGGCATGGCTCGGTATGTGAACTCGCATTAGACCAGGGAGTCAAAGATATTTTTTCAGTTGTATTAGTTTAGTTATATTTTCCCCATCTCCCAGTATTGTTCAAGTACAAAGGTTTTCATGGGGTGGCCTAATATTTTCACATACCTATGCGACCTGTGTGAGTGTGCGTGATGGTGCTAAGGCCTCTAAACACCTTCCTGAAACTCTGAGGATTTATTTTGAGGAGCATGGGCTGACAGGGACAGATATTGGGGCAAGGGTGCACTTTAATAGGTGTGTAATGACACTCTACATATCAAAGAAAGACCTCCACAAATCAGCTAAAGAGGGGGACAATCTCAGGCCTTCTCATACGCACACACACACACACATACACCCAGAGGCAGCTGTCAAATAAATATACACTGAGAATGAATATATGAATACTAACCAGGTAAACAAGCAAATAGGTACCTGCTAAAAAGAGAGAGAGAGCTTGACCCATGCTTATAGACAGTATATAAGTCTTCCTGTGTGCTCAGAGAGGGGTGGAATGAGATGGGAGATGGCGGAGAGAGAGAGAATATGGCTGTCTGTGTCTTTGTTTGTTGGCTTATATGACAGTGTTATTCACACTGTTCTACACCCATTGCTCCAGGACAGCCTGGAGCTGGAGCAGCCGCTGTGTATGCAGCTTTTATCCACCATTAAGTCAGCATTGACCAATCACAAGCCTTCCTCTGCCTGCTGCTGCTGTTACTGGAGCAAAGACATGAGCATGTGCATGCATGTGTGTGTGTGTGCATGCATGTGGTGTTTTGTTTTCCTACATTTTCAGGACACAAATGTCCACAGCATAAAAACTAATACATTAGAGTTAATCTAGCAGTAAAACCGTGACTGAGAGGGCAAATGTATGGACATAAGTATTGTGACTGCTGCTCATTCAATGTTTCTTCTGAAATCAAGCGTATTAAGGAGTTTATTGCGAGTTCATCCTGCTTTTGTTGGAGTAACTGTCTCTAATGTCCAGGGAAGGCTTTCTACTAGATTCTGAAGCATTGTTGTAAGGATTTGATTGCTTGATTGCCACAAGACCATTAGTGAGGTCAGGATGTTCAGCAACCCACCTCATGCCGTACTCCCCAACTAATCCTAAAAGTCCAAATGTCCAAATGTTTGTGGAGACCCCTTCTAATGAATGCGTTCAGCTAGTTTAAATAGCACCCATTGCTGAGACAAATGTACCAATGCGCACACACACAGCTTGTCCAGTCCCTGTAGAGAAGTACTGTCAATAGAATAGGACCCTCTGGAGCAGATAAACATGAACCTATTGGCACTAAGCTTAATGCCAGGCATGGTGTATACAGCCCCCCAGCATTGAGTTGTGGAGCAGTGGAACTGTGTTCTCTGGAATAATTGTTGGTTCTCCATCTCATTCATTTGGTATGAGCTGGGGAGTTGGAGATGATGATGGGTTGGTCCATTGAGATATTCTGGATACAGGCCTTTAAAATACAGTGTGTGTGTGTGTGTGTGTGTGTGTTCTGATCTGTGCGCTTGCTATAGAGCTGTGTGTGCATATGTGTCTGTATGTATATACACATGTGTAAGTAAGCGGTTAATAGGGCAGGTTAATCCAGGCCGGGGTTGGTTAAGCAGCACAGCAGACAGCTCAGCAGTGTGTTCATATGCGGGAGTGAATTATTTACCTTGTCTAAAGTCTGCTGACTGCAGCCCTACACAGACCAGAGGCAGAGAGGGTGGAGGATGGTGAAAGCATACGAGTGTAAAAACACATCAGGGTGGAGGCTGTGTGGGAATCCTGCATGTAATACTGCATGTGTGACTGTGCACTGCAATAGCATGAGGGATATAGAGCAAGAGTGGTTGAGAAAGAGCAAAAAAGAGAGAGAGAGAGAGAGAGAGGGGCAAGCATGGCGATGTAGAATAAATCATTAGTATTGATCTCAGTAGGGAGCAAGCGAAAACATTGCCTTTGCTATGTGTCGCTATGAGAAAATGCTGTTTACCACCAGTTTTTGTTCTGAAATATGGTCTTTGGCCTCCCTGCTGTACAAAACTACTAAAGCAGGTCACTTGCAGCAGTAGGAACAAACATATTTTGGCAAAAACAGCCAGTATGTGGACAGCTTTAATAGTAGTACGGGTAAATAGGACTGCAAGAGCAATACAACAATGAAAACAATATGGAACAATACTGAACCTGTCATGGAAAACTCGCAGCTCATGAAATGTATTCCTATTAAACTAATATGCATTCAGTACTGGCATGAACAAAATAGTTACCATACATTTATTGTGGCAAAATCGCACTTATATGTATTGTGTTTTAATCCGAACATTAAAAGAATGTCCTTTGCATAAAAGAGCATTATTAAATTTTTTCTCCTTTTCGAATAATTATTATTTTAGCAATGGAATCTGCACAGGTATATAAAGTGTCTGAGAAAACCTATTTGACACTCCTTAACACTCCATTACTCCCATTTACCCCATATCCTCAATGCCCTATTACCTCACTCCCAACTCATCAATGCTCCATAATGTGCAAAAACAAGAGTTAACATTGGAAGTGCTTTTCCAAAATGGAGTAAAGTTATTACATTCAAAGGGATGATGTAGGACGCATAATTAGGATAGTTTCTCCTGGCCAGGTACATAAACACAGTCTGTATAAAGTGCTGCTGAACTGTGAACTGTTTGATTCACAGACTTTACATCACTTAGAGAGCTCAGTAAAGTAAATCTTTGGGTATACTGCTTTTAAGAGGAATTTATGTAATACTGGTCAACTGCAGCTTACAATGCTAACTGACTAACACAGATAGTGACTGATAAACTAATGGGAGCTCATTACAAAGAAAAATTGGACAGTGAATGCACCCAACTATTGCACTCACAGTAGCCAATTGTTACCACACAAACTTTTGGTGTTTATAGGTTCACAACTTTACTATTAGGAAGCTAAATGTTGTATTACGGTGCACTTCATATTAGAGTAAAATGCTAATATTGTCATGCCTCCAGGACATGATTTAATAGGTGTGATTAGACTTATCGCCACCTTGCTTGATCTGAGACCTTCCTGACTGCTAATAGGTACTAATCACCATTTGTTTAGAGATTCATCCTTGATTTGATTGGTAGAGATTATGGCATTGTTTGTTCTGAGACCTCACCTGATTCTGATTGGTCCTAATAACCATTTTGTTTGTTCTGTGACCTCTCCTGGACTGTGATCAGTCCTAATCACCACAATGTTTTTTTTTAATAGACTTGCTAATGTGGCTGACGTATGAAATATCATCATCAATAAATACAGACAAAAGTATTTTGTACAGCTACAAATGGTAAACAGGAACCATCCCGAGGCTAAAATATTTATCATTCATCATATTTATCAAAATGTATCATTCATCATTCATTGTGATATGTCTGATGATGTAGGCATGCTGGTGGCAGGATGCTTCAAGTAGTGTAAATTAGATTTTTATGACAAACTATCACTGATTGAATCAACCATTTCTAACCAGTCAAGCCTTACTATGAATAATTCAGTAATTACCACAATACTTATGGGTAGGTTATGTATTTATGAGAGAGCAGTGTTGAAAGGTGGGCGAACGGACAGGTCTGTAGAGTTTGCAGGGTTAATGATGGCTGTAAATATCCTACACAGTGTTAAAAGAGAATGCTGCAGTACCTCTCCTCCTCCAGCAGGGTCCCTCATGGATAGTGTAGGAGAGCTCAGTGAACTCCAGATCCACTGTTGAGCGCCGGGGCAGGTGAGAGAACCTCTGCGCCTCTGTGATATGATTCTCTACTTTCTTAAGGTGGGTCAGCAGGGCTGCGTCTGGAGGGGCTCCCCCCGGCCGCTTGGTCTCTTCCATGGGAATGGAGACCGAGCCCTGCTCTAACGACTTCTCAGCCATACCAACTGCCTGAAAAGGAAGAGATGAGATGGGTGAGATTGTGAGAGAGAGGCACATTCAAAAGAAAGGAGAAAGAACACTACAGACCAGGAATGAAGCACTAATGACATTAATTTGCAAGTCATTTTTTGCTACTTGTAAATGCATGTGCTATATGTTGTGACTAATTAGCGGATGGAGTTGATTGAGCATAAAGATCTGTGCCACTTTGACATGGGTCAAATTGTGATGGCTAGATGACTAAGTCAGAGCATCTCCAAAACATCAGGAAGGTCTTGCGGGGTGTTTCCGCTAGGCAGAGGTCAGTACCTACCAAAAGTGCTCCAAGAAAGGACAGCCAGTGAACCTGCGACAGGGTCATGGCCACCTAAGGCTCATTAATGAAATCCATGGAGAACCCATCTCAAAACTAACAGGACTGAAAGGATCTGCTGCAAGCATCTTGGTGCCAGATAAGACTGAGGTTTCAGAGGTCTTGTGGAGGCCATAAATGAATGGTCAGATCCAAGGGGGACCTACTCAATATTAGGCAGATGGTGCTGGTGATGAATCAGAGGAATTATAATATTACATCTAAACACGGGTTGGACCGCACTTGTGAAAGTATTACAGACTTCAAATTTCAAATATCAAGACAGCACAGAATGTTATCTGACATCTAGTCATTTTTTCTGTCTATTGCACTAGTCTGCAGCGATGTATTTTTCAAATAAAGAAGGTTTCAAAATCCGCACTGATAACAGTCTCTTACACTGAGCAGTTTTTATTTCTTTACAAAATCATAATTTATCACACCAGTTCATCAAGCTTTCCGGAGTAATCAGGTGGATATGATTAGAGCAGCAGTCAAACTCTGCAGGAGCCAGGAGCTAAACGAATGAAGAATTAGTTGGACACTGTTGCTGCAGACATTTAGTCAAATTCTTTGGCTCTACATTAATAAATGTATTATTGTAGGTTACTGACTCTTCATTTTAGTGACATATCTTCATCGTAATTAATTTGTAGAGTTTCTTTACCTTTTAGATTTACACAGGCTCCTTTTGTTACTTTAAAAAAGACTATATTTACCTTGCCATTGTTGAATAATAACATAGTACATGGTACATAGCACAATAATGAGTACATGTAAGTGACATACCGTGAAGCTCAAACACTGTCTTCCTTTAAAACTCCTCGTAAAATAAAACAGAGCTGTAAAACAGGCTAATTCATAAACCCCCAAATTGTTTTGTAACAGTCTTGACTCATTATATTTACTCCCTCAAAATTTACTTCACACACTACAGCCAGCCTACTAGCAAATCTTTTCAAAGTTAAACACAATGCCTACTTTGGGAGATTGGTTATTTGTTTGTTTGTTTAGCTCAAGCTGCTACCAAGCACATATATCACCACTCCAGATTAACACTTTGAAAGAAACTTAAATAGTTTTGGAGAATCCGGCATGCTGTTTTCCGGTGCCCTATAGTGGTTCTTTATTTACACAGACAGCCTCTGCCTTAACACTGGCAGTCTTCAACCTACAGAATCTCACATGAAACCAACAACCTTTTGGAAGTCAGGGAAGACACAAGACTGAGGCTTAGCAAGGAACCGAACGCTGTCCAATCTTAAACGTGTGCTGCTCACTGAGTTCAGGTGTGGGGCGTTGTGATTGATCAGAACTCTGGCGAGGCAGAGCACTGTAGCCCCAGGGGGAGGAAGAGGCGTAGGGTTGACAATTTGAAACTCGTGGTCTACCCTACAAAAGAACTGGTGCCCTGTCCAGGGGGTATTCCTGGCTTGCGACCAGTTGCTTCTGGATAGGCTCCAGACACACTGTGATTCTGACCAGGAAGAAGCTGTAAAAAGATGAATGAACTAAGGTTCTCTTGACTAGTTGACTTTTTGTAGCGTTTTTGTGAAGTATGATTCTGTCAGTCCACTAACCTCATTTTGGAGTCTAGGTATTCACTTAACTAATTCATCAAATGTCTTATTTGCCATTAATCTCCATATCTCTACATGTTGTGTATTTGTCACACAGACCTGTAAGGTGTTTTCACCTGGACCACCTTCTACACTGCTTTGTGGTCCAGTAGCTATGTACATTAATGGAAAACAGGGCACTCATATGCATACTAAAAGGCAAAAGTGAGACACATCCCCCAAAATACAAATGTATCTTCTGCACTGTCTGAGACAGACACATATATACATCTCTCATACACTCTCTCTCTCTCTCTCTCTCTCTCTTGTGGGAAGAAATGAGTAATTGAGTTATTCTGAGAGTGCGTTTGAATCCACGGAGCCACAGCTGCGAGGTCACGTGGAATCCCAGAGAAGAAAACGAGGAGCAGGAAGATAAGAGAGTCGTCTCGCGGGTTTATCATTTTCAATGATGAAAGAAGACCCCTCTGCGTTCAAGTCAAACATCTCCAGGACAAAATTCAATTACAGTGGTGATTTGTCTGAACGAAAGCTGGAGAAAATTGCTTGATTGAAGTTTTAAATATTTCTGTCCTCAGTGGTCTCAGCTTTGCAGGAGTTCCATTAATGTCAAGTCTCAAGCACAAAAGACACTAATTATAATGGCCACTAGCATTTAGATTGGCAGTATTTGGGGCACAGAACTGTATGTGAGATGAGAAGCATTTATTTGATCGCAGAATGAAACATAAGAAAACAGAGAACAACAAGAACCGCAGCCTGGGTCTCAGTACTGTGGAGAGTTTAGGCCTGCGAGATATGAAACATGACCTGACCGACCTGAAACCTTTGCTGACAATATGATTTTCAATTTGTCAGAATAGACTCTTAGTTCTCAAATGTCACATTTCAAGTAAACATCAAAAACTCACAAAGTCCTACTAAAACTACAAATATCATATGACAGGGCTCGCCAGGGTGTTCAGGGTGTTTTCAGTGGTTTCTGCAATCTTTTATCATATTCTTTAAAAGTTCACATCACATTTCACATCTTTTGTTTTCACATTTTTCCCAGTTCACATTTTGTGTTAGAACATTAAACATTTTAGATCTTGATACATTTTACATGTTCTTATAGAGATGGAATATCTGTAACATTTGATATTTTAACTCCTAGTGGCCATTCTGCCAGCCAGGACTGGATATTTTCAATATTCTTGGAGATCTATCATGTTTTTATTACTTTTTAAAAGGTGTTCCTGTTTTCAGCATTATCCAATATTCATGATTTCAATATCAATATCAGAAACAAATAACAATAAACAAGGTGGTTTGTGGTGAAAATCAGATTGAAATATTGTTTTTAAATCAAATGATCAAATGTTGTTTTGCCATTTTGAAATCAAATTTCAATTTTAAATTTAAGATCATTTTTATATCTCTCATTTCAATACTTTAAAGCAGTGAATCTCAATCTCTAATTGTACTACTTTAATACACCAAAATCTCAGTCCATCTTAGAGTTTCTGCAGCTCACAACACAACTGATGTTACTAATTAACTAATTATGAAGCCCCCCTGAGGTGGACTGGGTGTGTTACAGCAGTAAAATTACTACAGCATGCAGGACAGTGGTACTCCAGGACCAGGAGTGAGAATCACTACTCTATAGGATAAAGGATAAAAGGATAAAGGATAAAGGTGCACGTATTCGTCACTGTACAGTGTGGACTGTACAGCGAAATGTGTCCTCCGCATTTAACCCATCTGGTAGTGAACACACTCACACACGTGTTAGGGGCAGTGAGTACACACACACACCCAGAGCGGTGGGCAGCCAACTCCAGCGCCCGGGGAGCAGAGAGGGTAAAGGGCCTTGCTCAAGGGCCCAACAGTGGCAGCTTGCCGAGCCCGGGAATCGAACCCACAACCCTGTTATCGATATCCCGGCGCTCTAACCGCTGAGCCACCACTGCCCCCCTAGAGAGAAAGTGTTGTGTTTTTCTTTTAATGTTATTGGTTTTGACACTATAGAAATCTCATAAAGACATGCTTAGATACATAAGCCTCATACATAATAGATTTCAGACTTTTAGTACTATATCCATAAACTATACACTACATACTTGTTGGGTAGTACAATCTCAAATTTAACATTTTACACTCCACCACAATGAAAAATTACATCGTAAAAACATCGTAGCTAACATCACTGAATTATGTCTAGTGCAGCAGATAGCTAAAGTTAGCAATATGATGGTCAGATACTATTATAACATTTTGAAATTCTCAGTTTTATATTAAAAATAACATTGTCTAGAAATACAGATGTGGAACCGGACTGAGACCCGCAGTTTGTCTGTGGTGAGAACGTGACCTGACCTCGATTTGACCGAACAGGTGTACTCCTCAAGCTAATCAACTCCCACAGCCAGCTGTTAACCAAGGATGTTGCCCAGATTATTACCTCAGCTATCAAACACCATCTATGCCATTGTTCCATGGAAAATTGCACAGAAATATGCTCCTCTGGTCTAACTAATAAGTGTGTTGTAAACTAAGGTTGTTGTGATGCATTTTGGTCCACTTCAAATTTTCTCTGAGTGATAACAAACCAAACCAAAAAAACAAGTTTACAAATGTATTAACTGATTCGGACCAGAGAAAACAAACTACAGGTGTGAAAAGTTTGAGACACAGACCTGTTTTTATTGTCCAAAAGCTCAAATTACTAGTTCTATTCTATAGTTATTTAACTATTCCTTATTTAATCATTCTCTATGAACACATTGGTCTGGAATTGGAATTGAGTGTGCATCAACTGCAATACCCACCATAATGTGCAAATCACTAAAGTAGTAAAGGCACTGCTTTGATTGTATCTTTTTAATTGCTTTAAGAATAGCAAAGGAAAAAAAAGAAAAAAACTTAATAATTCATTCTTTTCACTGGTTTAAAATCTTGATGACCTCTAGTAACACAAGATCAATGATTATTCAGGAAAAAAAATATTGTCATAGTGTTTATGTCTTCAACAGAAGAAGGACATGTTTTTATTTACTATATACAGAACAAAGAGAACATCAGGTACTATTCTGTCTAGGGACAACACTTCCCAGAATTCCATGAGCTCAGTACAACACATAAAGCACATAAATAAACACTCATTGAGCACATTATTAGGAACACTATACTAATACTGGGTAAAACAAAATGTTGCCCTAAAAACGGCTTTGGATTTTTGTGGCATGGTTTGGGACCATTGAGATTCTGGTTCATATAAACATGACTGCTGGAGCATTTTCATGCTGTGGATCTCTTGCTCTACCACATTTCAGAGATGTCCTGTTGGATTCAGATCCAGTGACTGGAAAGACCACTGAAGAACACTGAACTCACTGTCATGTTAATGAAACCAATGTGAGATGACTTTTGCTTTGTGAGATGGTGCATCATCATGCTGAAATTAGCTGTTAGAAGATGCGTAAACTGTGTCCATGAAGGGATGCACAGGGTCAGCAACAATGTTCAAATAGGCTGTGGCATTCAAGTGATGATTGATTGGCCAAGAAAACTCCCCACACCAGTACACCACCCCCACCAGCCTAGACTGTCGACACAAGGCCAGTTGGGTCCATGAATGCATGCTGTTGGTGCAAAATTTTTACCCCACCATCGGCGTACCTCCGCAGAAATCGAGATTTGCCAGACCAGTCTACGCTTTTCCAATTTTCAGCTGTCCTGTTTTTGTCCGGTTTCTTGTGATGTGGTCTTCTGCTGTTGTAGCAGATCTGCATCAAGATTGGATGTGTTGTGCATTCTAAGTGTAAGTAAGTTACCATAGTCTTTCTTTCAGAGCGAACCAGTCTGGCCATTCTTATTTGACTTCCGCTTACTGGATGCTTTTTCTTATCAAACTAATCTGAGTGAAGTCTAGACACTTTTGTGCTGAAAATCCCAGTAGATCAGCAGTTCTAGAAATACTTAAACCAGCCTGTCTGACTAAAATATACACAGCAGGATTTTGCCTGTGACAGGCAGCTGACATTCAGCTGACTTACTATGTGTTGCCACCAAGCAGAGAACTGTTTATCAAGGTGTTTTCGTATTACATTTCTTTTAGTCATCAATAGGTAAAACATATGGACTTATCGGACTCTTCTGTAGGATCATCCTGTAATCGAGAGTTTTAGAGTTGTGGTTTCTGACTTTCGAGGGAAGAACACATCAGACAAGTGAGAGCTCGTTTCCTGTGTTGCTGAGAGATGAAGGCGAGCATGCCTGCATGTGGGAATGTGGTGGTTGTAATTCTGGAAGTGTTGCGTGAAAAGCATGGATCCAATTGCAGCCCAAACAGCAGGCATGAAGCATGACCAGAAAAGCATCTGAAAATTCATGAAACACACTTCTTTTAGAGTAGTCACCAGGCTACAAACAATGATGCAAAGGATTAGACCACATATTCCATCTCATGACCAAAGGAAAACAAAGGCAGGAGCCGTAGAGGGGAAAACACTATTGACCACACTGAAGAGGCCATAGCATCAAATGTGTTATAGTGTTACCCATCGATAGCAATGCACTTAGCCCTCAACACAGTCTAAACCAGTTCCTGCTATTGTGCTAAAGAGCACCTCAACCCTCTCTCTCAGGAGTGGATATGAAAGAAAATGCCAGCTAGCACCTTGCTCCATTAAAGCTGATAAGCCAGCAGGGATGCAGCAATACCATGTATCACTTTCTAACGCAGCATATCGTGTTGTATTAGCATTATTTGCATATTACTGGGTAGGTGGCCACTATAAAGCACATATTTTATTTTAAACATATAATTAGGGCAGGGCGAAATGGTAAAATACTATATATCCCAAATATTTCAATAAATATTTAATATTCTTACAATATTTAAAGACCTTTTTTGCAATACACAATATTTATCACAATACATGTAATCACAGACTAAAAATAACAAATCGTGATTTTTATTAATTAAACAAATCGTGATTTTTATTAATTAAACCAGTCTAACTACACGGTTGGTAATAAAAGCTGCAGCTGATTAGTGAGCAATAAAAGTATCCTTGATATGCTTAGAAAATTTATTACAATACAATAAAATATGTTCATATTGCCCAGCTTTACATATGATCATTTTATATTATCTTAAATGCTTTAAGATAACATATTAACTAGTTTCCAGCACTGTATAGAAATGCATAGAATCACTACACCCCCTATTAAACATCTACTACTAACTATATTATATCAAATTGAATTATTACATCCTTATTAGCCAGACTACCATGTTCAATCCATTGAGAAAAACTATTTTTAAAAGCAGCATTGTGTGAAATTTACCCTTGAAATAGAATCTTCAAGGTCATATTGATGCTCCCCTGACCCGCCTCATGGACAATAGCACCTCTATCATTGCTACCCCAGGTTCAGCACAGCAGAAACAGCACTATGTAACTTTGGTTGAGTGGACAGCACAACACTCACGAGAGCTCCATAATACTGCATAATCCGAGTCATAATTATGTAAATACAGTGATTTAATCTACCACCTCAGTCCACATGATTCTTTCACTTTAGATGCCGGTTCTGTATCTCTCAGATTGTGCAAAGCATTTGAGGGGAGTGTCCTTTAGTGGTGGCTCAAAGTCTGAACTACATGCCAATCCTCACATAATTCTGCAAAAACACTGAATATTTGTAGTGAAGACACAATAAAAGGACGATCTAGGACGGTTATGATAAAAATGAACATTGCCTTTAAACTCTAGAACCAAGGCCAAGGACTTCAAAGAGATGTGAGAGATTTGTTAAGGCATAGTGTGTTTGGTGATATTCTCATTACTCAAGAAAAAAGCACGTCTTTTGCCATGGTCCTGAACAGGCAGCCACGTTTTTTCTAGACAGATGAACAAGAAGACTGGCTGGTTGGTAGGCTGACAATAGAGGAGTAGTCTCCATCTACAGGCAAGCGCAACTTCACATAAGCTGTAATTGAGCAAAACTAGGAAAACAAAAGCTGTGTCACTCTTGGGCCTCTAGTGCCAGCAAGGCTGGCACATCTAACCAAAATATAAACTCTTAACGACAGGCCACCAATCACCCAGGCAGATCCATACGTGAAAAACAGATGATAAATCCACCTGCCCGGCTACTGACAGCAGCACGATTTGCCCTCAAGATTCATGGTGCAGAGCGTGTTTCTGAAAACCTCATATTCTCAGGCGGGTTAGAGAGGTTTAAGTTAGGGTCTCTATTGATTGCTGTGCCATTAGAGGGCCTCCATTACTGCTAAGCCATGTTTTCCCACACTGCAGGTAGTGAGATGCAGGCAGGCTGCTTTCGGTTCAGCCTTTTACACTGTGAAAGAGACAGAGAGCTACTATACCCTAGGATGAACCATCAATATGGACGTTTAAACATCCATATGTGGCACACAGCGCTGAGGAGGGTTCGGTCTCATTCATCATCTAACCTGCAGTCTCAAAAACCTGCCATTTTGGCTGAGTGGCTCTTTTTTAGCAATGACTGCTTTAACGTGACCTCATTACTAGCAGCTGTCACACCTCTGGTTGTTGGCAGACTACAGGGACGATATGATGAGCAACACGGCCTTCGTCTGCATGCCCTCCGGGGGCTTGTTTGGTGACCGTCCACAAGTGTCTCTCACACATAAACACACAGTGCTGAGTGAACCTGCAGTGTATAGATAAATGATGTCTAGAATCTAGTTTTGGACACACTTGTAGTGATGAGTGATGTCTCATCAATATAATCCCTATTTAGTCTAAGCTAGGGCCTAATCTGGGTGTGGGAAAACAGACCTATGTGTGTAAGAGTTGATCAAAAATGTACATTTACTGTAGACGTCACTCCAACAATGTGTTTGTTTAACACTGTTGGAGTCAATCGAACATTGTAGAAGTTCATTTTCCATACTCCAACAATGCATATTGTTAATTTAACATTGTATGAGCCAGTCTAACAATATGGGGTTAATTTAACACTGTAAGAACCAGTCGAACAATATGGGGTTAATTTAACACTGTAAGAACCAGTCGAACAATATGTGGGTTAACACTGTAAGAACCAGTCCAACAATATGGGGTTAATTTAACACTGCATGAGCCAGTCTAACAATATGTGGGTTAAGTTAACATTGTAAGAACCAGTCCAACAATATGGGGGTGTTCACTTTGTAAGTCGCTCTGGATAAGAGCGTCTGCTAAATGCTGTAAATGTAAATGTAAATGTAATGTAAATGGTTAATTTAACACTGTAAGAACCAGTCGAACAATATGGGGGTTAAGTTAACACTGTAAGAACCAGTCCAACAATATATGGGTTCAATTAACACTGTATGAGCCAGTCTAACAATATGGGGTTAATTTAACACTGTAAGAACCAGTCCAACAATATGGGGTTAATTTAACACTGTAAGAACCAGTCCAACAATATGGGGGTTAAGTTAACACTGTATGAGCCAGTCTAAAAATATGTGGGTTAACACTGTAAGAAATCAGTAAGAGTTCAATCACAACATAGTAAGAGTTACCTCTGTAGGAGTCAATGTAGCACTCTAGAAGCTAATAGTAACCCCTATACTAGCCTAGTCTCTGACTTAATTGTAATATTGTGTTAATATTGAACATGGTGTTAACACTGCAAGATTGTTCAAATGTGTTCATTTAATACTATAAGAGCTAATCCAGTGTAAGTGTAATTTAATAAAAGACAGTAGGAGTTAATTTAGGACTATACACTGTAAGAAGCCCAACACTGTAAGAATTAATGCTGAAAGGACTTTATCTAACATAGCAGGTGTTAAGACTGTAAAAGTTATCTCTGTAAGAGTCAATATAGCACTGCAGAAGCTAAATTAACCCCTATACTGAATGATTGACTACAACGCTGTTCAATTAAAACCACAAGGTCGTATTAAGCCGTAAGTATTAGTTTTGGACTTGGAATTGTAATGTTAAAATACAGGTGTTAATTCAATGTAGCACTCTAGAAGCTAATAGAAAGCCCTATACTAGCCTAGTGTTAGACTTAACTGTTAACGTTAATGTTAAAAAAACAGGTGTTAATAATGAACATGGTGTTAACACTGCAAGAGCGTTCAAAAGTATTCATTTAACACTACAAGAGATAATCCAGCGTAGTATATGTTAGGTTAGGTTAGGTGTATGTCAGTCAACTCAACTCTGGAAGAGTTAACAAGAAAATGTTTCCAGGCCATATTTTAGGCCTAGTCCTGGACTTAATTGTAACGTATAAATACAGGTGTTTATTTAAAACCGTAAGAGCTAATCTTACATACTAGGTTTTAGGTTAAGACTAAAATTAATCCACCACTGGTGTTAAGAGCTGTAAGAGCCAATTCAGCACTGCGGGAGTTAAATTTACACCTATACTGGTTGATTGACCATGACAAGAAACCGTTTCCAGGCCAGGCTGTAAACCTAGTCCTGGAGTTATGTGTGATGTATGAATACAGGTGTTCATTTAAAACCCTAAGAGTGAATCTTAACACCATAACAGCTAATCCTAAAACCTAAGAGGTGTAAGTCTAAAACTGGACTATGTGTTAATGTAACACTGGAAGAGTCAGTTTAACACAGCCTGCATTAAGCCAGCGTTTCACACACCAGCAGAAGCACATCAGGCTAGTAATGGTGATCAAACCTACTTTTTCAATATTTTGGTCAAATCCAGATCAGTCTACTCGTCTCCAGCTGCTGATGCTCTTGTTTACGGAGATATCCGGTTCATGCCCAAATGCAGCACGTATCCATCCTACGCAAACGCCCATGCAACAGGAGAGGAACCCTCAGCAGTCCCGTCCGGAGAACAGCAGCGAGCATCAGAGTCCGCAGACCCACCCGGACACGGGCAGGGCCTTCTTCCTCTTCTCCTCCTCCTCCTCCACAGCCCACAGCCCCAGTCCAGCGTTCATTTTCCCCCTCCGCACCGCAGAGCTCCCCATCTAAACCCGGGCATGACGGTTATGAATAATTAAGCAGGTGCAGCAGCAGAAGCATCCCTCTCCGTCTCCACACTCAAGAGTCGCGGTGTTTCCGACGCCGGACGGTCCAGCCTCCGTTAAACGGTCGCGTGCACTCCGGTTTCACCACCCCGTTATAGCGCGCAGCCTCCCTCCTGTGATGCTCTGGACGGAGTGCGCGCGCGCTTTGTGTGTGTGTGTGTGTGTGTGTGAGATGCATGTGTGTGTGTGCGTGTGTGTGTGTGTGTGTGTAGACTATCCGCAGCAGTGGCGTTTTCGCTCCGGTCACTTCCGTTCAAAAAGCGGCTGATACAGATATTATCTTTCTTGCCAACACACACACACACACACACACACACACACACACATACATACACACACACACACACACATACAATAAACATATTCATACATCATTAATATATATATATATTATACTAGGGTATGTATTTTATTTAATGGTTTGGCTGGTCTACCAGCATGACCAGTCTGACTAAGCTAATCAACCAGTAACCAGTATTGTCAATTAGCATGACCAAGCTGACTGACCAGCTTGACCACGCTGGTCCACTAGTATGATACGTTTGACGAAACTTGTCAACCAGTATGACCAGCTTGGTCTAGTCTATCAAACTCAAATGAAAACATATGCTATGCTGGTCAAGCAGTTTAACCAGCACAACCAAACTGGTTGACCAGCATAACCACCGTGACTACCATGAACTTGCTGGTTGACCATCATGAACTTGCTGGTTGACTAACATGACCAAGCTGGCTGACCAACATTACCAAATTGGTTGACCACCATGATCATGCTGGTTAACCATCATGACCAAACTGCAAGAGCATGAGGACCAAACTGGTTGACCATTATGACCAAACTGTATCATGACCATGCTGGATGACCAACATAACCAAATTGGTTGACCACCATGATCACCATGACCATGCTGGTTGACCATCTTGACCAAACATGAGGACCAAACTGGTTGACCATTATGACCAAACTGTATCATGACCATGCTGGATGACCAACATTACCAAACTGGTTGACCATTACGACCAAACTGTATCATGACCATGCTGGATGACCAACATTACCAAACTGGTTGACCATTACGACCAAACTGTATCATGAACATGCTGGTTGACTAACATTACCAAACTGGTTGACCATTACGACCAAACTGTATCATGACCATGCTGGATGACCAACATTACCAAACTGCAAGAGCATGAGGACCAAACTGTATCATGACCATGCTAGATGACCAACATTACCAAATTGGTTGGCCACCATGATCACCATGACCATGCTGGTTGACCATCTTGACCAAACATGAGGACCAAACTGGTTGACCATTACGACCAAACTGTATCATGACCATGCTGGATGACCAACATTACCAAACTGCAAGAGCATGAGGACCAAACTGGTTGACCATTACGACCAAACTGTATCATGACCATGCTAGATGACCAACATTACCAAATTGGTTGGCCACCATGATCACCATGACCATGCTGGTTGACCATCTTGACCAAACATGAGGACCAAACTGGTTGACCATTATGACCAAACTGTTTAATGACCATGCTGGATGAACATCTTGACCTAACTGCAAGAGCACCATGACCATGCTGGCTGACCAACATTACCAAATTGGTTGACCACCATGATCACCATGAGCATGCTGGCTGACCAACATGACCAGCTTGACAATATTGGTCCACCATTATGACAAGCCTGACCGAACTAGTTAACCACTATGACCAGCTGGTCAAGGTGCTCATGCAGATAGACAAGGTAGTCCAATACACTCATATGAAAACGTAAACTATGCTGGTCAAGAGCTAAGCTGGTCAACCAGCGGTCTTGCCTGCATAGGGCAAGCTTTCAATCACCTTGCCTTTTAAAGACAAGCTTAGACCATCTGCATCCAGTAATAGCTGGTCTTGATCTGAGGTGTCCAGCAGGAATATGATGGAAAATAAAGTTCAAATAATAAAAAATAAATAAAATCTATTGTTACCAACATAATTACATACACCCCAAAACACAAAGGCCAATCAGAGCAGAGGTCATTTGCATATGTCAAAATTTAAGGCGCGGCCAGGTTCATACTAAAGCATCGAAAGGGGGGGGGGGGGGGGGATGCTCGTGTGAAAAGCAACAGCTCAGCCAGCCCCTGCAGAAAACTCAGGGCTGCTGGCTTGGTGCCAGGCCAGGGGTCTCACAGTGTGTTCTCCGTTTTCCCACGAGCCGCGGTGGGAGGCATTCAGGCTGGTGTCTCATCCCTCCTCTGTACGTGTATCTCAGACCGCTTGACATTGAAACCTGCAGTCTGCTCCCTGCTGCACTGGGATGCACATCGGAGTGTGTACACGTGCACCCTGTCTCACTGCAGCTCGTTTCCTCAGTACAGACACAGCCCTACAGGCCAGGAGACATCACACCGGTACGTCTGTATAGGAGCCTGTAGCTGGCACCTGCGTGGCCGTGCAAGGTCAGTCAGGAGGGTGTTTATCTCAAGGCTGTGGAAAAGCTGAGGTAATGATCACTGTTGTTTACCTAAGAAATACTGCCCTTAGAGCATCAGGCTCGTGTTCGCTGTGGATGTAAACAAAGGCAGGGTGCACCGGGCTGAGGGTGGTCGGTCCCTTTAACGGCGCTGCTGCTGCTGCTGCTGCTGCTGCTGCTGGTGGTGGTGCAGTGGGCGGGGCAGGTTACTCCCGGTGAAGCGCACGGGGTTACTCTCGGTCAAAACGCAGCTCTATAGCAAGCGCACAGATCAGAACACACACACACACACACACACTGAAACAACACACACACACTGAAACAACACACAAAGAGACAGATTTTGAGGGTAATCTGGGTTATCCATAGAGATGGATTTTTTATTTAATACGTATTTAATACATATTTAAGTTTTTGAGACCTCAGCAAAATCAGTGGGATATTTAAATAATGAAGTATCTTAAATATAGTAGAATTAAATAAGCGTTTCATAAATAATAACATAATTGTTATAATAAAAATAGCAAAGAATTATTATAACAAAAAAAATATATAAATACAAATTAATGACATAAATAATAAAAATCAATCATAATCTCTGGTGGATTACCCATATATTACAAGCACCATATATTACATACACTGGGATTTTGAGGGTTATCTGAGACTGGTTTTTACAAGCTGCTGTAAAAAAAAAAAAAAAAAACCAAACGATTTTTTGGGGGATTTTGAGTGAATAACTCAGAGCTGAGATTGTAGGTACCTCTAAACATTCATATTTGTGACAAAGCAGATGCTCCTCAAGTCACTGTTGCTGATATTGATGAACCTGGTGCGTAGGGTTTAACAGTACAGCTATTCCTGCAGTCCTGAAAGTACTAGCGCCCCCTATTGGGTCTACAGGGAAATTAAAAAAGTTTTGGTATGGCTGCAAGCCTTCACATTTAAAAATTTCTTGGAGTGAAATTCAGGTTGGTCCAGCCCCAGATGTTGAGGGATGTATTGGGTTTTGGGGTGGTAGGGTTGTATTTATTTATTTATTCATTTATTTATTTAGTTTGTTTTTGACAGTATTAGTACAGCTCAAATGTAAGTGAATAATTAAAAGAATAATTAAATCTAATTTAATTTGGGTAATTTTTCAGAAATACAGGCACTTTTACATGTCTTGCCTCGCATGCCACAACCAATAGAAATGTAAAACATAAGAGGTTAGATCTCAAGAACACAGCTGTACCTTAAACCCAGGTGTTGTCAATTTCTGCTCACTTGAAAACAAGCTGGGCTACCTCAGACTAGAGCTAACCACATATCAGAAGGGGAACGCAACGAAAGGTGAGCAGGTATCTGGGCTAGACTAAAAGCTAACATTAGCTGAGTGGCTACAGTCTCTACAGTCTCCTCAGCTTGCTAACAGCACACCGCACCAAGAGGACACAGAGAGGACAGCAACACTATCCGGTAAGACTATCATTTACAAAAAATAAAATAAAACCAAACAACGTGATAAATTATGGGTATATATATATATATATGCATTTTTAAATAACTGCCTATTGCAATGTATTGTGGGATTGTTTTAGTGCATAATGTTGGACACAGCTATTATATTGTACTCTAAGGCAAAATAACAGGGTTGTAAATAAGCTTGTAAAACTGCATCTGAGCATTTTTCACCCCAACCAAAGTCACACACTTTCTATCTTTATATATGTGAAATCTCGACTCTGTGTTGTGTTTTTTTTTATTTGAAATGCTTCGGTGATCAGAATTGCGATGCTTGCCTAATTTTCTCTTTTCTCTTTATGTTGTAGTGCCCACCCACTATCACTGCCCAATGGTCCAAAGCATTTCTCACAACTAATAAAATAATAACCAGGGGTAAAAGCAGGGGTGGAGATATTGTTCATCTTTAAGAATATAGATATATGAATAAATACTGCTTAGATATTGCTATATATGTTTAGCAACATTGAGTAGGCTTATTTGGGTTTATGTGATGTCATCACAGTAGGGATGGATTTTTAGCACCTAAAAGCACCTAAAAGGGGAGTGATGCCATCTTTCTTAAGATGTTTTTAATACATATTGAGGTTTTTGAAAATCAGTGTGATATTCAAATAATGAAGTATCTTAAATATAGTAGAATGAAATAAGTGTTACATAAATAATATCATAATTGTTATAATAAAAATAACAAAGAAAACAAAAAAATATGAATACAAATTAATGACATAAATAATAAAAATCAATCATAAAAATCAGAGACATGTTTTCTGCTCCCTGGTGGATTATTCATATATTACAAGACCAGAAATATACATACTGATTTTTTAAGTTTGCAATTACTTGAGTAACAGTTTAAAGGCTAAAATGAGGTTTAACTGTGTGTTCTACATGTTTTAGTTTGCCCTATATACACTATGTTGCCTAAAAGTATTCATTTGAATATGAACTTTAGTGACATCCCATTCTTAATCCATAGGGTTTAATATGATGTCTGGCTATAACAGCATCAACTGTTGTGAGAAGGCTTTTTACAAGGTTTAGGAATGTGATGGGAATTTTTGATCATTCTTCCAGAAGCGCATTTCTGAGGTCAGCCACTGATATTGGATGAGAAGGCCTGGTGTTCTATCGGGTTGAGGTCAGGTCTCTGCGCAGGCCAGTCGAGTTCTTCTACACCAAACTCACTCATCCATCTCTTGGTATGCTGAAGCATTAAGAGTTTGTTTCACTGGAACGAAGGGGGCAAACCCAGCTCCTGAAAAACAACCCCACACCATAATCCCCCCTCCACCAAACTTTACACTTGGCACAATGCAGTCAGACAAGTACCATTCTCCCGGTCTTCTCTCTCTAAAGCCAGACTCATCCATCAGATTGCCAGACGAAGAATTTGTCACTCTAGAGAACACGTCTCCACTGCTCCAGAGTCCAGTGGCAGTGTGTTTTACACCACTGCATCCGAAGCTTTGCATTGCGCTTGGTGATGTAAGGCTTGGATGCAGCTGCTTGGCCATAGAAACCCACTCCATTAAGCTCTCTTCACGCTCTGTTCTTGAGCTAATCTGAAGGCCACATGAAGTTTGGAGGTCTGTAGTGATTGACTCTGTAGAAAGTTGGCAATCTATCATGGTACCACGCTGGATTTCACTGAGCTTCTGAACACCTGAATTCAATTATTTGGATGGGTGAGTGAATACTTTTGGCAATATAGGGTGTGTAAAGCCTTATTTATTATCTTTTTTATGATCAGACGGTCAAATTAACATTTCAGTTTTCAAATCATTTGAATTTTCTGGCAATAATTTGATGGTTCAGGCATTAAATGGTTAATTCAAAGCATTATTTCTGTTTGTAATTGCTTGTATTTTAGGAGGTTTTAATCGTGATTTAAAAGATTATCTTGTACAGTATGTTTTATCAGTTATCCACTTTTGATATATGGGCTGTGGATAGAGCTTTTTAAAAAGGGAAGCAGCTCCCCCCCACTTTATCTCTAGAGCTATCCCACTTATGCTGAAAACCACCCATAAGAGCTGGGTATGGGGGTGGGGGTGTCTGATCCTCTTTACTCTCAGAGATCCTCTGTTGGAAAATTGCAATGTTGAAAATGCTCTGTTTATGCCTACTTCAGACTCAGTGTCACTAAAGATACATCTCCCAACAGCCCACGCTCTAAACTGTATTATGGCATCATTCGGTGTGAAAAAAACATAATATTCTGTTTTCATCCTCAGTTTTCATCACTTTTTTGCATTATTTAAATGATTGATATTATGATTATTGGTACTCTTGACAGGCATCAGTGTGAGGGACATACGGAAGCTCTGAGGTTTTGCATTATTCACAGCTAAATTTACATTACTGACAGTGGGTCCAACTCCGATCTTACTCTGATCTGACTTTCTGCCCCATACAATTTCATCTTTTCCCCACCACAGCACCTGATCCAGCTCATCAGCTAATGATCGAGCTCTTTTGGAGTATATTGTGTGGGTTTGTATATAACATATGACAGTTAGTAGAATACTATTTTAGCGCACCATGAGTTAAAATATTTATTTTACACTATATAGACAAAAGTATTGGGACACCTGCCCATTCATGGTTTCTTCTGAAATCAATAATATTAAAAATGTGTTTATCCTGCTTTTATTAGAGTATCTGTCTCTACTCTCGAGAAAAGGCTTTCCACTAGATGTTGGATCATTGCTGTGAGGATTTGATTGCATTCAGCAACAAGAGCTTTAGTGAGGTCAGGATGTTGGATGATCACCACCCAACCCCACCTCATTCTCAACTCCCCAACTCCTCCCAGACGTATTGGATGGAGCACCAACCACCATTCCGAAGAACACAGTTCCACTGCTCCGCAGCTCAATACTGGGGGGTTTATACCTTTTTAGCCTGGGGTTATACCTTTGTCTGGCATTAGGCATGGAACCAATAGGTTCATGTTTACCTGCTCCAGAGAGTCCTTTTCTATTGGCATTACTTCTCTACAGGGACTAGACAAGCTGTGTGTGTGCGAAAGAGTGTCCACCACCACTTGGACATCTAGTGATGTCAAAAGCAGCATTATGTGAGAATTGAATTGAATTGTAAATAAGTGTAAATAATATTTTAATATAGTAAAATTGCAGAATTTTACACAAATATGACGTCTGGAACAGTGACGATACAGATGCTACTCTCCCTCTTACAGGTCAGAGAAGCATCAAATAAATTCAGGGACATCACAGTGGTGCTGTGAAGTCTCTTCTTTCCGACCTTACATGAAGCAGCTACATTAAACTAAATGGCTAGCACTGCGTGCTTCAGCACTGAGATTGGACTAGAAGAATGTAATGAAAGATCAGCGTTTTAGAGTTAGCTTCATTAACTATGCATGAAGACATCAATCACTGCACTCGGGCAGACCAGACATAAAGAGCAACATGCAGCTCTCACTTTTAGACACCTACGTATCCAATGTTTCTTCTGAAATCAAGGTTGTCAGTACAGAGAGTTTCTCCTCCACCTTTGCGTCTACTCTTTTGGGAAGGCTGTACATTGGATGCTGGGACATTGCTTTGGGAATTAAATTGCATTCATCCAGGACAATGAGTTCAGTACTAATGTTGGATAATCAGTTCTGGATGTCTAACACCACATCAGCTCATAACGAAAATATTGGATGGGGTTCCATCATATCAGAAAATGCAGTTTCTACCCCCCCAGATAATGTTTGGCTTTGCACTTTGCACCTTAGGTGCTTTTCTATGGAGATGCATCTGTATGCATCTGAACACTTGTGTCAGCAATATGTGCACCTTTAAGTAGTTGAGTTCTGAGCTCTCAATATTTCGAGGGTGGTGGTCATTGCACACACATCAAAGAAAAGGTTGCCAATGTAGGAGCAGCAGTTTTGCGCCGGTGGCACTCAAGCTTGTCCACCTCTGAAGGGTAATGAGTGGATAAGTTGATCATGAGTTGACCGCAGCTGGATAGAGTTGCCAAAGATCTGCCTCTGGTACACTTAGTTGCCAGTGTATTAGGAACCTTGTACCTGCACTGACTTTATTTGGCTGAATTTATTAGGTATGTACACACCTCAGTGTTACAACTGGTTTGAGAATTGCCCACCAACCAAAAACATGCAGCAGCCAACAGTGGTCCTGCGGTCAGAAACTGACCACTAATGAAGAGCTAGAAGATGACGGACACACATGGTGCCTGGAAAAAGAGCAGGTAGAGCCTCTAACTGTACAGGTCACACCAAGTATGTGTTTCTGTTAATGTGGCCACAAAACGCCAAGTTGTTTACGTAATGGAAAGGTTCCACACCAAGTTTAGAGGCTCTTACGTAATAGCCTTGTACGTAATGACTGTACTAACTGTAATTCCAAATTAATGAAGGGTGGTGTCTGATTTTGGCACTTCTGATTCTGTAATAATTTTAAAAGCAGAAATCTGTCAAGACTGTTACCCAGTACGAGGAACTGGTAAATCAGAATCCGTTTCTACCCACCTTTGGTAGGGAGCAGGAGAGAGGTGACAGGGCAGGGGTCTGGGGTTGAGAAACATTGTTTTAGACAGCTTGGCAACACTCCCTTAAACAAAGACGTTACACAAGGTGTATGTACATAGAAACCATGTTAATCACTGTTTAGATGTGCAGACAACCGTTTACAGTTCAACTGTAAAGTTGGGCATATATATATATGACAGCAGACTTAACAAAATAGGTTAACAAAACTATACTAGCATTAACTTAGAGTGCATCTTACATTTTGAGTAATATGACATCATATCGCTGCTGTCCAATGAAAAACATGTATCTCCAGTTTTGTCCATTTTCAGTTTTCTCCATGGTTTGAACCCTGTAGCTTCTCTGCAGACTGTGTAAATCATTCTGGATGAACGGACCAATAGAAATGCTCTAAATGACTTGAGATAAACTCTAATTTTACTTTAACTTCCATTCAAATTTCCAATCAATATGCTCTTTGTGACTCTTATGGATTCCATACATGAATCTGATATATGGCCATATATGCACATATATTATACAGGATTGAGAACATCTCAAATAAATAAGTAAATGCATATATATTTAGATTGGTAGATAAATACATATATATGCATAAATGTAATCAGCACATAAGTATATTTCAATAATAGTACATACATGCGATTATATGTGACCTGCAGGGTTTTTTATATATATATTTTTACATAATTTAAAGTTAGCAGATGGTTCAGTATGAAAGGAGCAATAGAAATGTTTCAAAATAACTTGAAATAATTGGAATAATCTTATCTTGATGTCCATCGAAAGATAATTTTTTCCCTTCCTTCTTTTCATTTATTTTAGAGTGACAATTTTCTATCATATATTGTTAGATGTTTGTATATATTGATATGTCAAAAATATGTTTCCCATATTTGAAAATGACCAATTTTGACCAATATTGTGTGTCACATATATTACAATGTTTAACAAATACACCATCATTGTCATACAAGACCTTTGTGACTTTTTGATGAAATGTGAATCTGGCAGGTGATTGTTAAATATGTCCAAATTTCATGAATAATTTTACATCAAAAAAGTTTTTTGTCCTTCTCCTGTAAAGTTGCTGTTTTGGAGATTTAAGAGTGACAGTGACAATACGTTGAATATAATGGAATGTTTTAATGTATGTAATCTATTTTAAATCTACTATTTGCTGATGGATATTAGATCTCCATACAGGGTGTGCAGCTATAAAACAAGCAACGTTATTAAACATTTCCACACCCCTTCTCTCATTCCGTTTGACTTGTCATATTTCATAATGGCCAGGAGAGAACACAGGGTCACAGGGTCATTCTGCCCACATCATTAACTGCCGTTATAATTCACCGTCAAGTGTTTGTACTCCATTTGTACATAGAGAACACCCAGCATAGCACACATCATTCTGGGCAAAGCACACGTTGGAGCCAAAGAGGGACACAAAGCATCAAAGAATATTCCACATATTCCCAACGGTGTGATTCTCAGAAGGCCACTGTTGACTGTCAAACTTGAGATAAGGCCTCATAGTAACACAGATGACATGTTGTAATCATGCAACGTGGACTACCATGAGGAGAGGCAGGGAAGGGACATGGAGGAGTATAAGTAGGGCCGTGAGAGTGTGCGAGGGATTCAGACTTGACTGACTGCTGCAATGGCACTTTGGCTAGTTTCTGCTCTGTGCTCTGTAGCACTGCTGTCCACAGTGGCTCTGGGTCTGCCAGTGAAAAAAGGTGAGTGCATAACGAAGGCAGGGTCATTCTGCCCACCTAATTTACATTGACTGCATTTGGCTGAGACTCCAGATCCAGAGCGACTTCCATTTGAATTCCATGTGAATGCAGTGTTAGGAGTCTTGCCCAAGGACTCTTGGTGTAGTGTGGTGTGCTTATCTGGCTGGGGAACCAAAAACCCAAAACCAAACAGAAGGCGGGGCTGTTACCCACTATGCTACACCAACCATTAGGCCTGAGGAAATGCAGTAGAGTGTAGAGATGCAGTACTTAGTACCTACCAGAAGTGGTCCAAGGAAGTACAACTGCTGAACTGGCAACCGGCACCCAAGGCTTATTGCTAAAGGCTAGCCTGTCTGGACAGGACTTAATGGATGGGATGCTAATGCCTTGGTGGATTCCAGGCTTGGATGGGTCAGAGCTGTTTTTGATTGCACAAGGGGGGGCCACACAATATAAGGCAGGTAGATGTTATGTTGTTATGTCTGATTAATGAATGTATTAGTGAATGTAGTGATGTAGAAAAGCTGACACTGATATTTTGCTCTGGAGTAACCTTAATATGAGGATCAGCTGAACCACTTGTATTAGAATCTGTTTTTTGGGCCCTGACTGTGCATACAGAATTCCTTTTGCGTAGTCAATACTATTCTCCACAGGGTGTTTCTGACCTAGAAGTGTCTGTTTATCTCTCTTCCTTTTCCTCATTCATTTTTCCCCTAGTAATACATTTCCTAGCTGTGCTTGGCTGAAGGCAGAGGAAATTGTAATCTATGTAACCTAGCTCTTCATCTTAAAGAACTTGTGGACAGACCCAATCTTTATAGTGCTTCAGCTGCATCCTGCTTTAAATCTCAGAGCAAAGAGGGCATTATACACTCACAAAACCATTCCCCATTCTCTCTCCTGAAACAGAGGAACTGAAGGCAGTGCCCATCAGAGTCACTGTGAAGGATGAATTTAGCGCCTCGTCGCCTTCTTACCACACTTCTGTGCTGGAGGGAGGGGTGCTGTACGGGGCATTAAGGAGTCTGGAAGACAGCAACAGTGAATTCAAGTATGAAACACAAAAACAGTCTCATATTACAAGATTATGAGAGTTTCTAGAACGATTCAGGCCTTTCAGACTTGTACTAAGGCATTTCTGCTTTACCACAAGTAGGAGTAAATGATTAAATCCTATCTTCTTTTATATTGTGTATGTATTATGGGGCAGTGGTGGCTCAGTGGTTAGAGCGCCGGGATATCGATAACAGGGTTCGATTCCCGGGCTCGGCAAGCTGCCACTGTTGGGCCCTTGAGCAAGGCCCTTTACCCTCTCTGCTCCCCGGGCGCTGGAGTTGGCTGCCCACCGCTCTGGGTGTGAGTGTGTGTACTCACTGCCCCTAACACACGTGTGTGTGTGAGTGTGTGTTCACTACCAGATGGGTTAAATGCAGAGGATACATTTCACTGTACAGTGTACACTGTACAGTGACAAATACGTGCACCTTTTTACCTTTATGATCATGGTGCAGATATGGTTAATATCCTGCTTTATATCCTGCATATCCTGGCTCATTGAATAAAAAATTTTAGAGTTTGCTTTAGCACGACTACATTAGCATGTCAGAAAGCATACTGTTTACTCCCCAGCGCATGCAGTGAATACATGCAAAGTACTGAAAAAAACAGCACATTTGAATTAATAGTTTTTGTGTAAAATGAGAAACCTTTTCTTTTTTACTGTATTTAGGATTGTTTAATCTATTTTTTATTTTTATATTTTTATTATATATATATATATATATATATATATATATATATATATATATATATATATATATATATATATATTGTTATTATTATTTATTGATAAATAATAGAATAGTAATTCAAATATTCAATCAAATAAAAATAATAATTGAAATAAAATGTTAAATAATGCCTAAACTGCTTTTTAAAATGACAACATACAGGGCAGCCAATCAGAACAGAGGGCATTTGCATGCACCAGATTATAAAATGGTCATGTAAATATGATGAATGTGTTTTTGATACATAAACACATACAAATACATAGAGAATAAAGGACGGGGCCCTTTAACATCTGTCTTAAATGATCTTACAGATCTAAATGCGTCTTGAATGCGTCCCTGTTGACAACTAGATGTTGGATTTCATGATTGGAGGCCTGAGACACATGGGGCCATGTTCACACCTGTCCTTAGCGCTAGTGTCTACTTATGATCAGATCTCCCAGGATGTGTGTTAAATCTAGGTGTTAACAGAGCCTTGCATGCTCACAGTTTGGCAAGGATATGATCAGTTGCAGTGTGTTGATGTTCATTTAGATTTTTTTTTAGAGCTAAACCTAAACCATCTGTCTGTCTCATAGAACTGGTGCTTTGTAGAAGAAAATCAAAATCAAATAAAATCTTAAACCTTAGCCAGATGATCACAAAGTATATATAACTAGACAAATCATTTAATAAACATTTCCATACATTGGAATATTAGTCCAAAAACAAAAGGGATTCTTTAACATGACAAACTACTGGGAACAAACAAAGTGGCAGTTGAAAACTAATCCATGATGATAAAAAAAAAGTTGACAATATGACAAAAGACAGTATGACAATATGTTTACATTTTCTTTAGTTTGATTTGAATGTTAGGAGGTAAACTCACATTTTTACAGTTTGATCAACAATATAGCCTCAAACAAAATAGTAAATGAGCTGCATCTGCAGGTCCCCATTTTATAGGAGATTATATGGACCTTCCTATTTTCAGACTCCTCATAATAAGGATCTGTGGTGTTGATGGGATTCAAACTTCCTGTCTCTTGACAAGCAGGCAGTTAGACAGTTGCACCACTCTATAGCTGTAAAGTCATGTGCATATTTATGTCCAAGAAAGACCACAAAGGTACATTTACTTTAAACTGATTTTATTTAGAGTAATTTCACAGATCTAGAGTGGCACACCACCTAACTGTGTGAGGAGATCAAATCCCAGTCAACAGACCCAACAGCAGGAAAATTACCTAGCCAAGTCCCCCACCTCTGCATTAATAACCTGATAGGAAAATGTCATACCCTGCGCCTGTGCCCTGCACGACACTATAAAAAAGGCTGCAAGGTCTAATTTAATTGTGTTACTTACAGGAAGAGGTGCTGTGAAAAGACACTGGGGAATAGGTCCTCTGTGCAATACTCACAAGCAAAACTCACAAGCAATACTCACAAGCAAAAAAAAAATAATAAGAAGACAGGGAACTGTTCTGTAAACACTGGTTTGGCTCTATGTGTGTGAGACACCACAGTTTTGCTGTTGTAACTCTGTTGTAGGTTCACTGTGACTGTGGACCCCAACTTCGGCCTGTTTTTGGAGAGTGTGAATGGGGTTGCAGGCTCAGAGGCTAAGCACACCTACTGGCAGATTCTCTCGGAGCATGATGGCACTGTCACTGCGCTGGATGTGGGTAAGTGTCTGCCTCAGTCAAGAAAATGGGACATTTCTGCATGCAGTCAGTTGCGGTGATGAATCATTTAAAATGGACAAATGTGTTTTTTGCAGGAGTCGGCTGCTATCAACCCAAAAAAGATGAGCACATCATTCTGAAGTACACCACTTGGACCAAGAAGTAAAACCTTCTGCATCAATTCAATCATCTTAGTGTTCAAATAAATCAATCTGGCTTCAAACCTAATGAAATCATTAGTTCCTTTCTGTTGTTTCTATGAACAAACATTCATTGTAATAAATGCATTCAGGTACTTTTAAGTTGCAGCCACTGCTGACACAGATGTGTAAATGCACACTCACAGCTTGTCTAGTCCATGTAGTAGATAGAATAGAATAGGACTCTCTGGTGCAGATATACATGAATCTATTGCCAGGTGTGTGCTACAGGGGTATAAATCCCCCCAGCATTGAGCTGTGGAGGAGTGGATCTATATACTTTTAAATGAGGGTGCTCCATCTAATATTTTTGAGATGAGGTAGGACATTGGGGATGGGGATGGGTGGTGATCATCCAACATCCTAACGCAATAACATTTTGATAGCAATGCTCCAAAGTCTAGTAGAAAGTCATTCCTGGACAGCAGAGAGAGTTAGTCCAACAAAAGCAAGATAAACTTTCTTAATACCCCCAATCTAAGAAGAAACAATGAATCAACAGGTGTCTCAATACTTTTGTGCATATAGTGGATCTTGTCAGGGTGGTCCTATGGTGTGCAATGGCTGTCTTGTTCCATTGATGGACAGGAATAACAGTAGTAGATGAACTATGGTCAGTAATGTAACAGTGACAAACTGGCCACTCAGTGCGTAGTAGTGAAACACTGAAGTAGCAAACAGTACACAGAGACAGTCTCCTGTGTTGGCTGGTAACAAGATTAAGTCTTCAGCTCCATACTGAGCTCAGACTTGAGCAGATTGCCCAGGTCAGTCACTTTAATTCCTTCTGAAACGTGAATACAGAGGAAGGGCCTTCTTTAACAACAACAGCCTTTAAACACATCAGTGCAGACGAATGGCTGCATGTGGTCAACCAGAGAGATCTGTCAAGGAGACATCGCTTGTGAAGAGCTTAAGAGAGTGTTTCTTCTTTAAAAAATAATTTGAACAGCCTTCTTTGCAGCCTTTGACCTGAAAGGGGAAGTTCCAACTCTGGATAGAGTTGATTTCCAATGCCTTGTGTGGATGTGATTATTACAGGATGCAGTGTCCAAATCTCAGCAGAGGGCAAGGAGAAAATCTTCTACCCTGCTGATGCTGAAACAGAAAAAATAAAAGAAATGTAGAAGAATTGAATTTGAAAATGCTTTCATTTACATTACATTACATTTGTGGCATTTAGCTGACGCTCTTATCCAGAGCAACTTAAAGGTTACTTATATGTAGTGTTCGGAGTCTTGCCCAAGGACTCTTATTGGTGTAGCGCAGCATAGTCACCCAGAACAGCACTCAAACCCCAGTCTCCTACTGGTAGGTAGTTGTGTTATCTGTTGCGCCACACCAACCACTATTTGCCAACCATCATTTGATCAGATCTCCAGAAGGCTCGACCACAGGAAATGTTCAGTGTTCATGTTCAGTGGTTTACAAACCTGGTCAAGAAGACCACTACCTTCCACTTGGTAATTGGAACTTGGTAATTAGCTGATCAGCAGGATTAGGTGTGTTGGGAATCAGGGAAAACACTAAAAATGTGCAGGGCAGTAATTGCTTCAGGACCAAGGATGGGAACCACTGACTTTAAGTTCAGCAAGGGCTCCTAGTGTCTAATCACTGGCCCAATCATCAGGATCTTGTGAGTGCAATTCTTGGTGATTCCCTGTCCAAGAAAACATAATTGGCCTCACACTCTCTGACAATATGTGTTGTAAACATTTTTACCAATTTACCAGTTTTAAGTGTGAATTGCTCACTAACAAACTAATAGAACAGAAAATTTGAAGTGCAATAAACATCAAATCAATCAGGACAAACCTAAATAGAAAACCTAAAATAAAATGCCACACAATGGCAACAGTAATTTCACAACAGATATCACTGTTTAGGAAGGCCACAGATATCAGAGAGTATGCGAAGAATAAAGCAATAAAGAAAGGTTACCAACTGTGCTATACCTCATGTCACCCAACCCCAATGATCACAGTAAGTACTGGCTTTGTCTGGTACAGCATGATATCAATATCAGTAATTCCAGCCAAATGATTATTTCTACATCCTGTTGTTGGTTAAATGGTAGTAACCTAATAATAAATATTTGATTAAGCTGACAGGTATAATATTGACTGACGGAGAGGATAGTTAATAGTTAATAAGTGTGACAGCACAAGCAAATGAGGGAGAAAAAGTGGTAACAGTAAAATATGGGGGTTCTCATTTATCAATGCAAAAATGTGTGATTGCAATGGTGTATGCTTTAAACATTGTGGTAAATCTGGTTGTGTGTTTCATTCATCTTAATCTAGGTCTTAGAGACCACGTTAGCAAGTCGATTTCAGATGGCTTAATATCTTGACATGGTTTGAGGCAAGTGTGTGATGATTTCGGCCTGCAGTTAGCACAAAGCTAATTTGTAGGTAAGACAAAACAGTACAAACCTAAAAAAGCAAACTTCTGACACCAAACACGTCTTGCCTGATCAAATATATTTGGGGTAAGGGGCCTACAGCTTTAAGTAAAATCTTGAAGTGTGCGTGAGACTCACCACAGGGGATGAAGCAGTCACACTCACAGTAGGCGCAGCGTGTAAACCAGCTTTTCCAGCTTGCCTCTTTGGTCCTGCAGTTGTTGATGAGGCTGCAGCCGTGGCTTTGAGAGCCCGAGCCTGAGTAGTTTTTGGGTGGGCATGTGGAAGTGCACACCCCGTCAATTTCCTTCTCATTTACCTCCACCCGACCCCGCCGACACACTCCTGAAAGATACATATGGAGGGAGAGAGAGCAAGAGAGAGAGCTGGGATACGAACACTGAAAAAGTAGCATAATATAAAAGCATCACAACATATCTTCAACATATTAATGTAGGTAATATGGACACTTGGACACCTATAGTTTACAGAATCAGAATCAAGTAAGAAGGGAGGGGCAGGGGCTTCTGCTATGTACACAACCACACTGAAAAGACTGGGGGTGCGTCCCGATTGCATAATAATTACTAATACCAAGTAGTCTTTGAGCATGAAGTGTGCACTAGACATAAAAGTGTCAACATTGAGGGTACTCAAATATCCACAATACATACTTTAAACCAGTTGGTTTATAAAGTGTGGTTACAATGGACAATGGAGGAGAGGAGCTACTCATGTCTGCCATTGTTATCCGCCATTTTTTCTAATAATTGTTCAAGTGTAGCGGCAACAGCAGCTGGAGAACCGGCACTGGTGTATGTTTGCATTGCATTACTACTTTATAGCATTGATGTGAAATATTTACACTGTGAGGGAAAAGTCCAGTAGAAGTAATACTCACTGAGGCAGGATGGCTTTGGGGTCCATTTCCCGTTGGACTGGCAGGCCCGTGCTGGGTCCCCCAAAAGCACAAAGCCTGGCCTGCACTCGTATCGCACCACAGAGCCTACCCACCAGTCATTACCAAAGGCCACCCCATTAAAGTCCACGTCTGGTGGGCCACAGTTAACTAGCACACGCCATAAGAGAAAGGGGGAGAGAACCACAAATGTTTTGAGTCCTTGAGAGTATGTGGGCTAGTTTATTGTAACTGCTTTAGTGGGAAAAGATATTGGTTAGAAAGTAATAAAAAAATATGAATAATACATTAAAATAAAACTAAAAAACAAACAAAGATATATATTATATAAATATATATAAATATAATTAAATTACTACAAATTTAAAAACTATACATTAATAAATTACATTTAACTTAACTACGGTTTAACATTTAACATTTAACTTTAACTTAAATAATACTTAATATTTGGTGGCTTTTTTTTTGCATCAAGTCATTGTCCAAACTTTTCCAGGTTCCCACTGCAGCTTGTTTTGGTGGGTTACAGTGCAGGGATTGACTTGGCCAGTCAGTTTTTCTTTAATGAAACCTTGCTGTATGATGAAGTTCCTTCCAATTAGATATGCTACATTTCTCTGTAAATTATAAAATGTGTAGAGTGTTTCTTTATTTTTAGGTTACTATCATCATCTGCTGTACTCATGTCTGTACATGTTTGCTGTCTGGTTGTTGGCACACACTGGCTCTGAATTTCCTTCTTTTCTTAGCTTCACAATAGCTGGCTTTTCTTTTCTTGTTCACTTTAAACTGGGTGGGATAAAACAAAATGTGCCAAAATGTGCAAGTTGTTTTTGTTTGTTTGTTTTAATAATTTCTTTGTAATTGTACCCCATTTCTACCCAAATTTGTAAGGCTAATTACCCAATTCTCACTCATGTGAACTCCCCTGATCATTAGCAATGCCCCAAACACTAGGAGGGTGGAGACTAGCATGCGTCTCTTCCGACACGTGAAGTCAGCCACCACCTCTTTTCGAACTGCTGCTGATGCAGCATCTCTGAGCAGCGACTCCCCAGCTCTAATAAAACGGACACCTGTGATGACTAACCGATTAGGAGTAATGTGGGGAGAGAGCAAGGCCAATTGTGCCCTCTATGACACTGGCAAGCTACATAACCCCAACCTGCGATTCTCGGATCATAGTGGCAACGCCTTAGTCCACTGAACCACTCATAGCCCCAACATTTGAAGTAGTAAGATGTAGCCTTGCTACAATCAGCTGTGGAGCTTCTCCTTTTCTCTGACCTGGAGAGAGAGATGAGCGCAGTTAATCTCAGGAGTTTTATTCAGGTCAAAGGCTTGTTTTAGCAGCTCAGATACAATGGAATTAATAAGAGAAACCTTTCTCCCTCAGGAACTCTGATGATTCGGATGTTTTGATGGTAAGACCTAGATTCCAAATCATCACACCTGGCATCCAATGTGGTCACCCCCTTTGTCAGAAGATCCACTTTAGCTTTCCAGAGTACATGGACAGGGAATGCTTTATTTCAGAGATGGTTGATTTCAGATTGGAAAACTTGGTCATTAAAGCATTCAAATAAAGCAAAGGTTCTCAACTCCTCAACCATTCCTAAAGTGGGGCCTACGTCCACTGGGTTGAAGTTGTTCACTGTAAAAATAAAAACTGAAGTTTTGATCGATTTGTCATTTCATGTTAATCTTTTGATCTCAAAACCTTTCAGTGTACAGCCCAAAAAAAAAAAAAAAAAAAATCCCTCCACTTTCACAGACTCAAAAGTAAATGGACAAACTGGCTTGACTTTAGAAATAAAAATTAAATTAAATTCAGATACAAACCCTTTGCAATCAATTATGGTCTGAAGTGTGAAACCTTACCACAGATATCACCAACTACAGAGTTTCATCTTTTGAGATGCTTTGCCAGACTTATTCTGCAAACTGCAGTAATACAGCAATAATACTCACCCCTGCACAGGGACTTGTAGCCCACCCAGCAGCAGCCTGAATCTCCGCAGCTGTCCTTCTTGAGCTCCCTGTGGCGACCCCTGCAGCCTCCGAAACACAGCGGCGCTGTCCCAGACCAATATGTGTCGGCCAGCTCCTCCTCCTGCTCCACCTCCAGCAAACCTGACCCACATTACTCATCTCCATTAAAGAAACTCAAACAGCTGAACAAGACCTTATTATTAAATTGTAGCTGCTTCTAATAGAGCTAGACTGCTTTGTAATGGATAAACTGCAGCTTAAAGGAGCATTAGTCAAGATTTCACACCTCTAAATGTATCAAACCCCTGTGTGTGAGGGTTGTGATGGTGTTAGCATTTTACCCTGATACGTGGTGCTGTGCACTACACCACTTGGCTTCTTGATAGTGAAATTATAAAACTACAAACACTAGAAATACAGCTCACGACAATTAGCTGCTGTGAGATTAAGAAGAAAATATTCACTATCTTTACTAGTTCTTTGTAATGAGCTTCCATTGGTTTATCAGTCACTACCTGTGTTAGCTGTTAGAAGTGTTAGCTGCAGCTTATCAGTATTACATATATTTCTTGAGTCACCATGTGAAGTTTGTCACTCAAACAGTTCAGCACAACATACAGATTTAGAGTTTACATACATATAATTTAGCTAAATCTGTAAATCTCATGTATTTTTATTTATTTATTCGTTTTGGAAAGGAAAAGCTTAGCTCCTGTCTTATGTGCTACAGTTTTTTTCGGGCACTTAATATGAATGTCCTAATGACGTTGCTAAAATATTGATTATTTAAATGTAACTGCATATTTCACGGTTTTGACTTAGCAAGAAAAGGGAAAGATGCTTAAATGCTTTAAGGATCAATTGTTAAAGGAATGCTTCAGACTTTTATTTGATCTAATCTTCATTGGCCACATTTGAATAGTGCAACCAGTTACCACAGTCAATAATAATAATGAGAAGACACAACAGCCCTTCTAAGAGAGACTGGTGCCTTATCACTAAATGTGCCAAAGAACTGCCTACTCTGACAAGAAAAGGTCATGTCTGTTTTGGTGCAGCATGAACGTTATGCCTATGTATCTATATATGTCCCAATGTCCAGCACAGACAGCTCTTTTATCTCCATAACGCTAATGCAAGTGGAAATCATCACAATTCATACAAATTCACGCTTTGTTAAATCGCATTAATCTCGGCCCTGGAACCAGAATCCCTAATATTTATAATATATTTAAGTTTCATCATAGTGACTCTGTCAGTAAACAGTCAGGCTGCTGTTTTCCTGCTTTACCTGTTTAAGATGCACCTCAGATTTAAAGTCAATGACGTATCTCAGACTTCTGGAAGGTCTAGACCAGTAGTCAGCAGACCTGCTCCTCTACCTTTCCACAGACTTCAATTATAATCGACTCCACCTGATCCGTCTAATTACTACCTTTAAAAGCCTTTCATTAGCTAGATTTGGGGTGGAAGCGAAACCTGCAGGCTCTCCAAAAGAAGGTTGATAACATCTGACCTTGAGTGACATTTTTCTGGCCGAACTGGCCCCCCTCATTGTAAATCATAACTTTCCCAACTGGTTGCCTTACCACTTCCTTGGTCTTCCAGCATTGTGGTCATTTCGGTCTCTGTTGCTGGTGTCATCTCAGGTACCTGAGTGGTCATCCCATATGAAGACCCCAGAAACAGCCAAAGCAGGGCACCAAATCTCATCTTCAGAAAGGGGCAAATCAGTGCAAAAGAGAAACCCTCCACCTTCCACTCAGCACTGTCTTCTCTCCATCCGAACGTGCACTACTCATTCTTCTTAGCTCCTGCTGTTGTCCGTCCTCTCCGGCATCCATGTAACTGGCCCTCCGTGCATGTCAACCACCACCTAAATGTGGCAAAATGTTGCACAAAACATTATACAGTGGAAGAGATATAAACAGCTTATGATCCTGAACGCTGATGGTTGCTACCAGCTCTTTTCCCACTGATCGAGAGTGAGAGTGAGAGAGGCTTAGCCTGCACTAATCTGTGGGAGGACTAATCTTTTCCAAAGTGCACGCAACAAAGATCAGACACCGTGCTCAAGCTACACACATTGGGCAATACTGCACTTATACACATACACGGCTACACCAACATTCCTCTCTCTTGTACTGCAAAAATGAACCGCCTAACCTTACCCCACAAAGCAGAACCTCACTCAACCTCTAAGCACCCAAGACTAATCAACAGTCTGAGTGTGTTCCTCCCAGCTAGGACAGCTAAAGGACAGGGTGGATTATCCACTGCATGAGGCTTCACCACAATCTTGTTTGTCACACTTTCACTCTAGCTCTAAATCATTTGTAACCCACATACACACTTCCATGCCCTATACCATCTTCCCCATCATTATCTTCCTTTACTGACTTTCAAATAGGCTTGATACAACAGCAGAGGGTCCAGGGATCAACCTATTCATCATTTAGCAGATATACTGGCCAATAAATAGCACAGACATGATGACACCATTTACACCTGGTCACTTCATGTGACCAGTCTCTGGAAACCTGAAATCTCATTGGGGTCATAGGTACCAGCAAAGATCCCACCAATAGAGCCTGTTTTTGAAGCTGCTAGTAAAAGTACTCCTGATCTCCTCTACCTTTGGATGGGTGGGTAAGCTAATCCACAATTATACAATTCATTGACAGTTGCACCATTCAGCATTCATGTTGCCTACACGGACTACTGGCTTCAGTTACCTAGCTTACACAGAAATCCTGCTTTGCAAAAGAGTCCTAAAACAATTGAGGCAGTGATATATATATATACACACATATACATACATACAGTACAGGCCAAAAGTTTGGACACACCTTCTCATTCAATGCGTTTTCTGTATTTTCATGACTATTTACATTGTAGATTCTCACTGAAGGCATCAAAACTATATAATGAACACATGTGGAGTTCTGTACTTAACAAAAAAAAGGTGAAATAACTGAAAACATGTTTTATATTCTAGTGTCTTCAAAATAGCCACCCTTTGCTCTGATTACTGCTTTGCACACTCTTGGCATTATCTCAATGAGCTTCAAGAGGTAGTCACCTGAAACGGTTTTCAGGTGTGCCTTATCAGGGTTAATTAGTGGAATTTTTTGCTTTATCAATGGGGTTGGGACCATGTTGTGCAGAAGTCAGGTTACTACACAGCCGACAGCCCTATTGGACAACTGTTAAAATTCATATTATGGCAAGAACCAATCAGCTAACTAAAGAAAAACAAGTGGCCATCATGACTTTAAGAAATGAAGGTCAGTCAGTCCGGAAAATTGCAAAAACTTTAAATGTGTCCCCAAGAGGAGTCACAAAAACCATCAAGTGCTACAGCGAAACTGGCACACACGAGGAACGACCCAGGAAAGGAAGACCAAGAGTCACCTCTGCTTCTCAGGACAAGTTCATCCGAGTCCCCAGCCTCAGAAATCGCAAGTTAACAGCAGCTCAGATCACAGACCAGTTGAATGCCACACAGAGTTCTAGCAGCAGACCCATCTCTAGAACAACTGTTAAGAGGAGACTGCGCAAATCAGGCTTTCATGGTCAAATAGCTGCTAGGAAACCACTGCTAAGGAGAGGCAACAAGCAGAAGAGATTTGTTTGGGCCGAAAATACAAGGAATGGACATTAGACCAGTGGAAATCTGTTCTTTGGTCTGAGGAGTCCAAATTTGAGATCTTTGGTTCCAACCACGGTGTCTTTGAATGGATGGATTCCACATGCCTGGTTCCCACTGTGAAGCATGGAAGAGGAGCTGTGATGGTGTGGGGGTGTTTTGCTGGTGACACTGTTGGGGATTTATTCAAAATTGAAGGCACACTGAACCAGCATGGCTACCACAGCATCGTGCAGCGACATGCCATCCCATCTGGTTTGCGTTTAGTTGGACCATCATTTATTTTTCAACAGGACAATGACCCCAAACACACCTCCAGGCTGTGTAAGGGCTATTTGACCAAGAAGGAGAGTGATGGAGTGCTGCGGCAGATGACTTGGCCTCCACAGTCACCGGACCTGAACCCAATCAAGATGGTTTGGGGTGAGCTGGACCGCAGAGTGAAGGCAAAGGGGCCAACAAGTGCTAAACACCTCTGGGAACTCCTTCAAGACTGTTGGAAAACCATTTCAAGTGACTACCTCTTGAAGCTCATTGAGAGAATGCCAAGAGTGTGCAAAGCAGTAATCAGAGCAAAGGGTGGCTATTTTAAAGACCCACACATAAAATATAAAACATGTTTTCAGTTATTTCACCTTTTTTTAAGTACATAACTCCACATGTGTTCATTCATAGTTTTGATGCTTTCAGTGAGAATCTACAATGTAAATAGTCATGAAAATACAGAAAACGCATTGAATGAGAAGGTGTGTCCAAACTTTTGGCCTGTACTAAGAATAAAGTAAAAACTAGTAGTTCTTCAATAAGAACTACTAGAGTCTGTTCGACCTTTACCATGCATGTTTACATCGTCCAATATCACTGGAAAATATTTTTTGAGGCCCTTTTACACTCTGAACAGCAAGTATCCCACTCAGCTGATTCCTTATTTGTCATAATTTATTTCAAATCACATTAAACCAACATTGTTTCAAGGTCTTTTATGAACCTTAATGAGTGCTATGTTTAAAATTCATCACTAAAACTGCTATCAGTAAGGAACCCATAACTGTAATGCACACATCAGCTAACCATTTCAGAATGCTGGAACAGTTCTTGCAGGTGTAAATTGACGTGGTCCACTGTAGTAGCGTTTAGGCTGGGCCAAAAAGCCAAGTAAAAAAAACTTATTTAGATGTAAAAGCATGAAGCAGAAGATTTCTGCGCTTAAACAGGATTCAGGAGAGCATTATGCAACAGTAAAATAAGAAACTGATCAAGCCCAATGAACACAGCAACTCAAAACACAGCAGTATCTTCTGTGGTTCATCGAAAAATCGCATGCACACCATTTTCCACTTACCCCAGATGTAATTCATCAGTAAACACACACATTTTAGTTCCCATGCTAGTGTTAACTCTAGACCTCACTAGTCACCCGAAATCTTCCCCGTCAATACAGACTCACACTTCTCTCAACTTACTCAAACTGCAGCCGTGCCTTCATTAAAGTCACACAGGTTTGTCAACATGGTTAGAAGCACACTATTACTTACAGCAAATTATAAACACAAACAAATCTTCTCTGTGTAGCTGAACGCTGGGAGTTGCCAGATTCTGTCTCAGCAGAATCAGACTCCCTAGGCCATGTCAGCACAAAAATGTAAAACCAAAGGATCACAGACGAAACCTAGTCTTTATTTTGGTTGGTATCTGATGTGAGGAAAATTCTAGATTCACACTGAATTATTATGAGAGACATGCACTGTCTCCAAATGTTTGTGGACACCCCTTTTAATGAATTCTTTCAGCTTCATTATGTTGCACCCATGTGCGAATGCGCACACACAGCATCTCTAGTCCCTGTAGAGAAGTACTGACAAAAGAATAGGACTGTATGTAGTAGATAAACATGAACCTATTGGCACCATAGCCTGGGGCCTGGGATATAAGGCTGCCCAGTATTGAGCTGTGGAGCAGTGGGATTGTGTTCTCTGGAATGATGGCCCTTCATCCAATACCTTTGGGATGAGTTGGTGTTGTGATCATCCAACATCCTGACCTCACTAACGCTCTGCTCACCGAACCCAACAGCAATCACAACCTCACAGCAATGCTTTTCCAAAATAGTATGCTAGTATAAAGCCTTCTGTGGACAGTATAGACAGACACTCCAACAAAAGCATGATCAATTCTTTTTTATACTCTTGATTTTCTAGTAGAAATGATGAGCAGGTGTCCCAATACCTTTGTCCATCTAGAGTATGTGACTGTCCATAGCACTCAACTGTAAGGTTTTATTTATTGTTATAGTTAACAGAGGTGTCCTACACCACTTCAATAAGGACTAGATGTGGTTTTACAAGTTAGAGAGAGGTTTGTGGTGATGCATTTACAAAAAGGATTTGAGTGACTACTGATTTCTAGTGTTTTTAGCACTGCCTTGTAGATTTAGTTCATAAATTGGACACCTACCATTTTTGGTCTGTTCAAGGAATTTAGGGGTAAGTGGAAAATTGTGCACATTAGACTTTTCGCCCAAACCATTTCTTCAAGCCCAAATAATGATGAAGTGCCAATTATTGGCAACGTCATTAAAAAACCTTGCAACTCCAGGAATGCTTCCAGTGTGAACTTCCTCGATGGATCAACAAAAATTTGGAAACAAAAACATTATCAGATGTTAAGTTAAGAATGTTTTTTTTTCCTTCTATAAAATGTTTAAGGGGCTCCCAGTGGATCAGCAGTCTAATAGGGCAGATTCTCGAGCCATGCCACTTTGTCACCAGCAGCCGCAGTTTGAGAGAGCACAATTGGTCATGCTCTCTCAAGGTGGGTAGATGGCGTTCTGTCCCATCATTACTCTTGAGCAATGTTGGCTCTCACAGGCGTGCTCCTAGTGTCAGGAGCATTGCTAGTGCGAGGGGGAGTGGAATGGATGGGTTAACTGGCACCAAATCTGGGGGGGGGGGGGGGGGGAAGGGAAAAATCTGACAGAAAAAAGGATCAGGTTTTCTTACAACAAAAAGAGAAAAGTTCTTTTAAAGCAAACACTCAACTCACTAAAGTAAACTGCTTCAAGAAAAATAAATAAATCAAAGAGTTTTAACTTTATCAGTAGCAACGTCCAATTAATACCCCTCAGCAAAGACCACTAATTGTAGAAAACTGTACAAACTGAACAACTTCCAGAAATGAATATTATATTCTTCAGGCCTGAAAACCAAATCTTTCTTCCTCTTAAGATCCACACACTCTCAAAGACATTCTGATCCAGGCTTAGTCTTCACCCCGTCCAATTAGTGCATAGGAGGCAGCACAACCATATGAGTGTACCTCTGGTGTGGCTCTGGAGTGGGTCCCCTTATTTCAATACATATGACAGACGACTTCTTGTTTCCCTTTTTGTACAAACATATTGGCTTTCAAGCTGCACGTGGAGCAGAACTGGTACAGGACAGGACATTAGACCACCTCCATGCCCAGCTGCTGGGCAGTGTCCTGCAGTTGTCGCATCACAGACTCCTCCCTCCTTGCTTCTGTCTCTGTGGAAGCTCCACTCGTAAAAACGAACTGTGCATTTTCTCCATGAGTGTCCTGCATTTCGTAGTCTCTCTCTCCATCCTCCCTCATCTCCACCTCAGAGTTCCCATCTACATCTGGAGCTTCCTCTGAATCTTCACCAGGCTGTAGGCACTGCGTTTGGGGGACAGCCTCGCTGCTGTCCCCCTCCCCCTGACGCTCCCGTATTAGCTGCTCTGTCAGCTCCACGCTCTCGTAGCGGATCAGCTGCAGCCGCATGAAGCCGTCCTCGTGCTCTTTATACCTGCAGAACAGGCAGACAGACAAAGTTAGAAAGTCAAGTGACCTATTGATTCCAATTCAAGCTCTGCTCACATGTTTGTAGGTTCTGTTTAAAAATTGGATAAGTTAGCTCACATTTGTAGTTCTGCATCTCAGCCCTGCAGCAACAATACACACTGAGCTTAGTAAATGAGCTGCAGCTGAAAGTGCTTAAATATTGCTAGAAGAGATATCAGTCTGTGTTCCTCCCCCTCAATATCTTTACTGTTTATTAGAACGTCCTCCTACCACACCGGGGGAGGCCTTCCTATTCTCAGACTCCTCATGGAGGATCATGGAGGGCTCTGATGTTGACAGGACTTGATTTTCTGATTTCCAGTCTGATGACAATGACAGGTGTGCCACTCTAGAGCTGGGAAGTCATGGGCATATCTGTGTCTAAGAAAGACCACAAAGTTCAAAAGTGGTGTAATTTCACAGCTCAAGAGTGGCCATATGGTCTAACTGCCTGCTTATCAAGTGAGAGAAAATCACAAGTTAAAATACCAGCAAGGGCTCAGTGCTCCATGGTCAAATCCTTCCAGTCTGGTGCGGTCATGCGATATGTTTGTTACTGCAGTTATAACCAGTGGCAAATATACTATAAGTTTATATCAGCACAAATGAACTGAAATTAGCACGGCTGGGTTAACGTATGGGCACAATTATGCTGAGGCCCCAGGTCCAGGACACGCAGTGGGGCACACTGGTTAGCTAGGAAGGGGTTGGAAAGTCATACGGACGTACTGGTTCAATGATTGATCGAGAAGTGTTTTGCCAATGTCTAAAAACTTTAATTAAAATAAATAGTTGCTGACAACTGTTTCTTGGTCCAACTGAAATATGGCATTGGGTACTGCTATGGGTTTCATGGAAGTACGCCAAAGTAAACTTAGGCGAATGTTCTGTACAGCCTGTACAAAAGGAAGTAAGCCAAACAGAAAGAATTATTTATACCTGAACCTGGGGTGTCCCGAAGGCCATTTGAATTGGTGCTTCTTGCGTAGATGTGCGGTGAGGTTATTCCCTCTGGTGAAGCACTGCTCACACACATGGCACTTATAGCGAGGAGTGTAATCTCCCTAAACACACATCACAATCAAAGTCAGCCAGCAGTCTTACTACCTCATTTGATTAGCTTGTGTTCTGTGGTTGTGGTCACATGGCATGTATGCACTTGCTGTGGCAATGGAATTAGCTAAACCTGCTGCATTTTCTGCAGTGCTGTTCTAACAGGCTCCTAGCGCGCACTCTTTTATAATTAGCTCACCTTCCATGTGCACACACAGCTCTGTTATCCAATTAGCTTACCTCATGAATGCGTTTATAGTGATTTTTGATGGAGTGCAGGGAGCGAGTGGAGTAGTCACAGTCAGCAAAGTCACAGCGATAGGCCGGTTCTGTGCTGTGCGTATCCAGATGTTTTCGTAGATCTATCAGGTTCTTACAGCTAAAAGAAAAAGGCAAAAACCCCACCAAAAAAATTTATAAAATATTGCAAATCTCACCCAAGGCAAGTGATCAAGCAATCTTTCACATCAACTAAAGCTTTATATAGTTAAATGTGTTAACGACACACGTGTGTTAGGTATAGTACCTGTACTCGCAGTAGTCACAGCTGTAGGGCTTCTCGTTGCTGTGGCGGAACTTGATGTGGTTCCTCAGCGAGGACGGCGAGGGACAGGTCATGTCACACAGCGGACATTTATAATGGTTCACTGGTCCACAGAGAGAACATGGAGCTTGAAGAAAAATCTCGAAGCAAGACTGATGTACATACACTACATGAGCAGAATGCTCAAAGGGTTTTTAAAAAGATAAAAGGCCTGGCATGGTGCCAATAGGTTTATGTAACTGGCCTTCCAAATTGGTTATAAAATGGGGTAAAATTAGAATTAAAATCAATTATTTAAAAAACAACAAGAACAACAACAACAACAACCAGATCAGCAACCTCTAGGAGATATTTCGTTATAAGCTTTAGTGCAAGTCCACAAACTCCGCCCACAGCAAACAATCAACACCCATCTAGGCTTCTTTTCTTAGCGTGTGAACGGCGCCTCACTACTTTTACAGCTACTGTTGTGCGATGGAAAAGGCACACTGCTACTTCATAGAGGTACAGATAGTTCTGGATTCTAATAAGTACCTGTACCACACGCATGGTGGAAAAGCACCAGTATGCATATTAGATAGATTTCTACAGACATAATCATCTGACCTGAACCCTAATACTTTTATAAAAGAATATTTAAATTAAATCAAATCACGTTTATTGTCATATCATATTACACGGGTGTAAAGGTGAGTGGAAAAACTTAATTGCCCCACACGGTAGTCAAAACAAAACCCCCAAATATTTACAAAATAGAAATATTGAATATTTACACATTAACTTGTACTATACATATACACACATGGTACATCCTCTCTATTTACAATATTACACTTTAAAGCAGTTTAAATGTATAGGTTTTTATATATAATCTGAATGTTTACATTATTTACTAAAAACACTGGATGGGTGTGAATTCAGGTGTAGTGTGAGTGGGGAGAAGTCTTTGTGGGTCCTGTGTGACTGAGCATAGGAGTTCCAGAAGTAAGTGCAGGGTGCAGAGTGTGTTTGTATGGGGTGGAGGTGTGATGAGACAGATGAAACAGCTTGTGGACTGTGGACCGGTACGCTGCGCTATTGCTCATTCAGCAGCCTAATTGCTTGAGGATAGAAGCTGTCTGTGAACCGACTGGTTCTGGTCTCTCTTGAATGTTTATACAGTATCGATGGTATCTGCCCCTTGTTCCTGCATGCTACATGGCCAGGTTACTGCACGCTCGTCTGGCTCACTAATTCCCCACTGTAGGGGAGTGGCTGGGAGATAAGAGCGTAGAGCTCTTACCGTGATTTCTCATGTGGTCCCTCAGCAGCCTCTCAGTGGCAAAGCGCTTGGAGCAGTGAGAGCACTGAAACCTCTGACCTACAAACAGGCCGGCACACAGAGAATGGACATGAGAGGCAGCAGTCAAAAAATATATTTCCAGGTCAGAAATTATGACCTGGAGCATGATTGACAACAGAAGCAGTGCGAGGTAAGAGAGAGAGAAAGCAAGATGAGAGAGAGAGAGAGAGAGAGAGAGAGAGAGAGAGAGAGAGAGAGAGAGAGAGAGAGAGAGAGAGAGAGAGAGAGAGAGAGAGAGAGAGAGAGAGAGAGAGAGAGAGAGAGAGAGACTGTTACCTGTTTTAAGTAATTTCATGTAGTTAAAGGTCGGGGCGTTGAGATCCGATCCAGTGGATCAAGATCAGAGCCGATCCAGGCATATTTTAATGGATCGGGTATTGGCCATTTCAATCCTAATCCAGTTCCTATTCTTTGTTTTAACCACTTACCCACTATTAAACAGTTCTTTCACATTAGTATTGTCTGCAAAGAATAACAGTACAGTGTTTGGAGATGGGAGCTAATTGGTCAGGGAGGTGAGTCAGACTGAATTATAAGATATTAAATACACTATAAAACAGTCATTTAAAGAAACACTAAATCAATAGAAAAAAAGTTGATTCATTTAATGTTATTCTTTCAACATCCGTCTCATATCACATAAATTAACTAGATATAATGTATTTTTCACTGGCCAAGATATCCTTTCATGCAGGCAGAGAGCGAGCAAGAGCAAGCAAGAGAGAGAAGTAATAAAAAAACAAAAGCTTAAAGATTAAGCAATTAAAATGTACAAGGCAATAAGTTACCATGCAAAATCTAATTACTGAAAGACCTCTGCTGCAATTTCACACATTATATCCCTTCAGTGAAGCCATTCGGCCTCTCCTCACCCTCAATGGAGGTCTGGCGTCGGATGTGGTCGAAGAATTTGGTGTTGTTGGCAAACATTCCGCCGCAGGTCGGACAAGCCACCAGCTTCTCCTGAGTGTGACTGCGCATGTGTTCCCGTAACTTAAACCGGCCCTTAAACGAGGCCTCGCAATCTGATGGATTAAAGAAACACAAGAGTTTCTGTTTTGTTAGACCTGGTGGGCTGTGTGGGATACTCCTTGAAACAAGATGTCGCTACTGCAGAAAATCACATTAATAAATATCTTTTATTAGTTAAAAATCTTTGTATTTAATGACTACATACCTTTCCAGCCACAGAACAGTATGCTCTCCTCATTGGCCTCCAGACAGTGTGCATGCATCTCTACATGCCTGTAGAACCACTCAGGGTTGTCCATGTTTGTCTGTGAAAAAAACATAACATTTCGAGGAAATCTCTTTCGCAGTTACAGAAGTTTACAGGACATCAGGCAATTTACATAAATGTATTCAAAACAAATGCAAAAATACAGGGGGACAACATCTTTAAGCTGTAATATGTTTTAAGGGGTTATTCCATGAGCATGATCTAAATAGAAAAGTTTTTTCTGCCCAATTCTACACTATTCTTGGACACCTTGTAGAACAGCTTTCTAGAATGAGGAGAATCATAGCGGCTGTTGATACATGATACATGAAAATTTCACAAATACGAAGGGAGTTTACCCAACAAAGCTTTGTAAATAAAGATATACCAATGTTGATGTCTCCTTGGACTTACGGAAAACCAAGAAACTAGATCATAAAGTTCACAACGATGCATTATAGTTAAGGGACTTCTAATTATAGAGCAACGTCTCCTGCACCACTGTCTTCATTCTAAACGTCACCACTACCCTATTTAACCTACAAATACCTAGACTTCCACTCATGTCTCATAGAAAGTATTCCCACAAAAATATTAAGTTCATTATTTTATATCCCACCCTCATGCAGCTACTAATTAAGCCTTAGGATGTACATAATGTACTTAACAAGGGACCTTTCTTACCTCACAGTGCTCCCACAGACATTGGAAACTGTCCTGGACCTCAGGGACAATGTTGCGGTTTTGGAGACCGACCGAACAAGTGCCCATGTCCGGATGGCCCTTGAGGACGGCTAACCCCCACTGCTTCAGCTTGGTATGGTAGCAGTGGAAAAACATATGCCTCAGCAACTCTCCATCCAATTCCACAGAGCAAAAGCCACAGTCCCTCCACAGACAGCTGTGTACCTCTTCTGCAAAACGCACAGAAATGCACCATTGAGTGACTCACAGCAACAACAACAATAAGCAATACAGAGCTTAACATCAGACAAGTAAGGTATAATTGTTATTTCAACAACAAAAAGTCTCCAACAACCACAGAAATAATAGTAATCCTGTTCCAAGTGATTGCAATGGCATCCTAGGTGGCTGCTATAGAGTTGATATGCTGTTGGTAAGTACTTTCTATGTTGTTGCAGTAGGTTGTAGTGTGGTGTCTAGGCGAATGCAAATCTGTTTCATGCAGCTGCTATGCAGTTGCTAAGTAGTTTCTATGGTATCCATGGTGGTTGCTATGCTAAGCAGTTGCTGTATTATCACCGGTGGTGCCTAGGCAGTTGTTGGGCAGCTGCTGTACTATCGCAAGCGGTTGGTATGCAGTAGCTGGGATGTTGCTAGCTGGCTGTTAGATGGTTTGTATGGGCTACTAACTAGTGACTTGGTATGCCAGGCCTGATATCTCACATGGTTGCAAGGGTGTTGCTATGTGGTTGGTGTGGTGTTACAGGTGGTTGCAAGGACATCACTAAGTGTTTACTTTGCTATCCAACAAGGTTGCAGCTAGTGTACTAGCTTCATGAAAATATCAGAGTGGCAAACAAACTTTTGCCCACAAGATTCCTCCATAAGAATCAAAAAGCTGTATACAAGGACACCACTCTCGATCAAACCGAGTGATCACATGTTGAACAGAAGAGCGTAAAGAATCAGACTGACTACGATAAAGAATTCTCACCTGGTATTTCAGGGGTGTCATTCTCCACAGCTTTGTAATGTTTCTCCACATGCTGACAGAACTCCTCCATCCCACCAAATGTCTCCTGACACGTGCCCCACTCGCACACAAGCTCCAGTGTGAACTCCTCACGGCGTGGTGCGCGCTTACCCGCAGGGGCCATAGTGCAGGACTAACTGAACGTTAATCTTGGCCGCGTATCTGAGGCACAGAAAGGCATCTGTCAGGACGTTCAGTTCTATGTCAAAAACTGGGAGATTCAGACATCAGGGTGAGTGATTTAACCTTATCGGTTGGTAGACCGGCCTTTCTGCCTTTCAATCTATCACAACATTAACACCAAATTCTGGCTTCTATACTCCCCGTCCATTACATCAGCTCCACATACCATATAGCACTTCATAGTTCTATCATTACAGAATGTAGTCTATCTGTTTCTCTACATACTTTGTGAGCCTCCTTTCACCTATTGATGGCAGGGTTGTGGGTTCGATACTCGGGCTCGGCAAGCTGCCACTGTTGGGCCCTTAAGCAAGGCCCTTCACCCTGTCTGCTCACCAAGCACTGCAGCAATGGCTTCCCACCGCTCCGGGCATGTGTGTTTCACACAAATGTTTGAATGAATTTGAATGAATATGGTTGTTTAGTCTTGTCTTGGTGATTATGAGAATGACAAGAAATGACAACCATATTCACCATTTTTGTTGGACACAGATGGAATTTGGCCTCCGCCTTTAACCCATCCGTGCTGTGAACACACAAACACACACTGGTGATCAAACACACGCAGTGAGTGGTGGGCAGCCATTGCCGCAGCGCCCAGGGAGCAGGGAGGGTGAAGGGCCTTGCTCAAGGGCCCAACAGTGGCAGCTTGCAGAGTCCGGGTATTGAACCCACATCCCTTTCATCAATAACCGCTAACCACTGAGCCACCACTGCCTCCAAAGCAGCTTGTTATTAGGAGATGTTGTAAAAATGACAGTGCCATGACTGTAGGCCACCACATAGCCTAGATCATATTTCTGACCTGCTAAATGATGCCATTTAGCACATGCTCTTTTCCAGAGTGACAGCTTCACTGTCCAAAATACCCCTGGCTAGTGTGAACAGCCTAGAGTCTAAAGACAACTCTGAGCTTAGATACTGACAAATACAAGACAATCCAGACACCTAGATACAAAATAATACCCAAGAATACATCACAGCTAGATACAGCACATTCACTGGACTATGTCAGAGAGTCAGAGCCATCAGGTAAGACACTTAATAACTTAACTTAATAACTAAGACTTTAATAACTGCAGAATTAGAGTCAGAGTTAGTGCTCCTACAGGAGAGGGGTCTCCAGTCTGTGTCTGAGGACAGCTCGGGACTCTGAATGAAGGCGATATTCCTGTAAGCAGCTCACGCACATTGGGCTATTTAGAGCTTTCTGTTGAACACAGGGCTAAATATAGATAAACACCAGAGCTAACAGCAGCCACATAACGTCTCCTAGATGAACGACCTTCGCTTACTGTGTTTACAAAATGTTTTAGTGCCATAAAAGTTACGTAATAAGTTAATTATCCCACCCTGTCCTCCGTAAATGACGGAGAGGGAGTCTCACAGCTGAGCACGATAGCCGGTTAGCATGAGCATCCACCTCAACTCCCAGTTGGTGTCGGCTCTGTAGGTTTTTCCTCGGCTTATGGTGTGAACTGCGCCTCCCACGGTGGGCGGACCTCCTGTGCGCTCTTTGCAGGTAATAATGTGGTAAATGTGGTAAAGACTGGTGTATTTAGACCCACCTTGCGCCGCTGCTTTCCTCATCTCCTCCGCGCTTCTGTTTCCCACAAAAACAAACGAATCGTCCGAACCCCGCCCCTTCACCCCGCAGCCAATCAGAGCAGCCCACTCAGCCCGCCGGAGATTCTCTTCCTCCCGACACTCTGGCCCCTCTACAGAGTTCCGTATCCATTAACATTATCACAAAACAATGATCTTGTTATTATGAGATATTTTAAAAACGACATTATCATATTTATGACATGTAACATCTCATTATTACTAGAAAATGCATTATTATGTGAAAACATGTGCTCATTATATGTTATGTTGCAATTATGACATAGCATGTTTAGATATTATTGATTAGTAAAATATCAGGGCATTGCAGGACATATAATTATGAGAATGTATCTTATTATATCATGTAGTAATAATGTTATTTGATCTTTTGTATCAAATAATATGCAAATCTTTTTTGTGTCAAAAAAGTACACAAATCTGGCATGGAACATTTTGTGATTATGAGATTTAAAAATATTTCTCGTAATTATGACATAGAACATCTTACAATTATACAAAGCATCTCGTTATGAGATATTACATAATAAAACATCAAGACATAAAACATAAAGACATGTAATTATAAGTTGTTAGATATTACGTAGCAAAAGTTCTCACAATTATGAGAGCATGTCTTGTTATTAAGACACATGTAGTACAATGACATGTCCTGATTATCCTGTAATTACATCCTGTAATTATGAGAAAGTTATTAGATATTATGTTCTATGTTATGACATAGAGCATCTTCTAATGATGGGAAAGTATTATTAAGTTATTTTTACAATGTTTTTGTGACATGTGTCAGTGCCACAATTGTAGGCTACCACATATGCTAGATAATCTTTTTAACTTGGCAATGGCATAATTCATTAAATTAATCAAAGTTTAATTGGTCAACAAAATATATTATTATATTATTTTAACATCAGTAAATAAAAAAAAATAGAATTCTAACACACCAAATTATGATTAGGATTAGGTTATCATTGTGTTTGCCCATTAAAAATTACTATTCTGAATGTATAACTTTTCCTTATTCCTTAAAATGGGAACATTTTCTTTTTGCAAGAATTAAAATGTAAAAATGTAATGTAATTAACATAATAATAGTTAATAATAGTTAACTTAATAAATAAATGATCACATGTTAAAATGTAAATAGTTTTTTATCCATTAAAACAAAAAGTGTTCCACTCAAGGTGAAATTACATGATAAAATACAATCCCTCATAGAAAAGAGAAAAAAGTCAATGTCTAATTGCAGTTGACAAACAATTCCATATATTTATTTTAGATTTGCACAGATTTTAGACTGGTTATGCTGTTCAAAGTGAAAGACTTACCTCAACAGAAATGAGCTATGGTATACTGGCACACACTACCACACAAATATAGAAAAATAAAATTCAATAGGAGACAATTTATTCAGTTTAAAAATGTTTAATTTCATATTGAGCTCTCTATTAGGAGAGTAAACAGTCATTTGACACATTTTCGGTCCAGTGTCAAACTGATGCTCTGCATTTAGGCTACCATGCGACTCAAAAAACCCAGACCATACACAGACAAAACCTCAGAAAAACTACCCAGATTCCCAAACTACATTCAATCAAGCCAGAATTCAGAGATGTAACTGTTTACATGTAAATTACCTACAGGTTGTTTTAGTAAGTGAAAGTATTCACTGCAGGCATTACAAATGTAAAGAAGAATTACTTCAGTGGTCCTACCTTTTTATTTACTTGTTTGAATCGTTTCTCTCTGAAAAAGCAGTATTTCTACTCAAGTAAGTATTCCTTCAGGATTCCCTAGTATCAGCTAGTATTCAGTATTAATACTAAACACTTCTGACCGTGTTGATGTGATGCTCATTTATTACTGTATAGCATTTAAATCTGTATATTTTACATTTGTTTTGAGTGCTGCCCCACGGTCCCGATGACGCTGAAAGGCTGAAAGTAACTTCATGTACAGTAGTTGAATTGTACAGAACTGTAAACAGATCCTTATATGAGTGGAAAAAAATGAAAGGCAGCCTTGTAGTCATTCAGAATTGTTCTTAATTAGTTGTCAGAAGTCCTTTAGCTGAAGTCCTGGTCATTCCTGTGTGCTCTGTGCACTGACGGCTAGACATCATAGAAGAGCCGGACCAGGTGATACCGGATTCCGAAAGCAATCACACTTCCTAAGACCTGGAGAAAAGACAAGACAATGCAACATTTAACTCAATGAAAACACAGCATGAAGAAAGGCATGGAAGAAAACATGCATTATAGAGAACTGGTATTTCTTGCTCCTGGGCTCCCCTTACAGTCAAAAGGTGTAATTTACACTCTGAGCCACCACTAAAGGACATGTTTTTCACATGACCTTTACAGGCTGAGAGACAAAGACCAGTATCTGAAGTGACAGAATCATGTGGACTAAGACTGAGTAATATTACCTGATTTTGACTCGATTACCAGATTTTGACTCGGATTATGCAGTGTTACTCAGTTCTCACAAGTGTCTTCCTGCTTTACCAAAGTTCCATAGTGCAGTTAGCAATTTTTACTACCAAAAAAAGAACCTTTGTATTAAACAAAAAACACTTGGCAAAAGCGATGCAGCATGTCTGGTATAGCAAAATGCTTTGGTCTGTCACAGTCAAGTTTTCAGTTACCCACAGGAAATTTTTTTCCAAGATTTCTATAAACGATTAGAAAATGGTTAACCTGTCAAGTATAAATAAAAGATTATATATATATAATTCTTAAGTCGTTTTACTTCAGCCCTGTAATGTAGCATAGCCCAAGACCCTATCAACAAATCAAATACAGGGACTTTGTAACCTTACCTGTATTAAGAGCATGATGGCTGTGAGGTTTCTCTCATGTGTGGGCCCCAGTATCTTCAGCACCAGATTAATTAGGGTCATGTTATTGCACTCAATAAACTCGTCTCCCTCCTGACCCCTGCGCACATCCAGCAGCCATAATGCTTCTGCCACCTGCAGGACAAAGCAAGAAATTTGGATTTTGGTTGACTGTTCTCCCAGCATTGATAGTACGCTGGTGTACTGTTGACACTACACCATACTTCACCTTCAACACAAGCTGTCCTAACTTGCCGAGGTCCTTCGGTTTGAACTTTGAGTAGCTCATGCCAAGTTTCCCAGTATCATGCTGCAGTCTGTGGAAGGATGTGTTATATTTACACATTAAAAATCAAATGAAATTAAAATGCTTACAAAATGAGGTGTAAAATAATGCCTTTATAACAGCATGTATGTACATGCCTTTTATTCTAACAGATATATAAAGTGCACATATCCTACTTTTATTATTGTATTTTAGCCCTTGACATCCTTATATCATTTATTTCACACAACCATTTTCCAACTCACTTCATACCTTCAAATTAAACAGCCAGTCTGTGTTAATGTGCCATCAAGACTGATACGCAGAAATAATCTGCATTAATCATAAAGCAGTCCTGGCTGAAATACTCCTAATGTTTGCCAAATAGAGAGATACAATATATGGACAAAGGCTCCGGGACACACCTCTTAATCACTGAATTCAGGTGTTTATTCAGTCCCATTGCCACAGGTGTATAGAATCAAGCACCAAGCCAAGCTGTCTGCCTTTACACACATTAGAGAAAGAACGGGTGGTTCTTAAGAGCTCACTGAATTCCAATCTGGTACCGTAATAAGAGCCACTGTTGCAACAAGTCAGTTGGTAAAATTTATTCCCTCCTAGATATTCCACCATCAACTGTGAGTGGTATTATTGAACAGTGGAAGCGTTTAGGAACCACATTAGCTCAGTGGCAGACTACATAACGTTACAGAGTGGGGTCTCTGAGTGCTGAGCTCACAGCATAGTGCAGAAAAGTCACAAACGCTCTGCTGACTGAATAACTGTTAGAGCTGCAAAGGGGGACCAACTCCATATGAATGCCTATGGGTTTAGAATGGGATGTCATAAAAGTTCTTGTAGGTGTAATGTTTTTGCAGCCTACTTTCCAAATATGAACTGTATTGTTTGGGAGTGACTGTTTTGGAACTTTACATACAGGTTTACCGATTGCACTGGTTACATAATTATTTATTATTATTTAATATTATTCACTTTTCCATGATATGGGCCATTCAGAATTTGAAAATCTGGGCATGGCCCAAAGTTGAGGGAAAGTTGGAGGGACACTTTCTAAAAACATGCAGTTGAAGGCAACACTTTTACCTTACACAGAACACTAGGTTTCAAATCCCTGATTAGGCAAACATGCTACTCTCCACCAATAAGAATTGTTGGGCAAAATGTCTAACACTATCAACTATCAACAAAACTAACGAGATGATTGTTGATTCATATGTCCTGCTAAGCTTCATGTCAGCCATAAAGGAGCAGAGTATCAAAACACATGTCTAAGAACTTACAATCCTTTGGGAACTCAACTGAGGTTGTGTGCAAAAGGTAAAAAAAGATTTTAAAAAATCGTATTATTTTGAGCAATCGATTGGACTATCTATTTTGGGGAGCTTTTGAACTGTGGCTGTCAGGCTGACAGTTTAGGATGCAAACAGTGAAGACTAATAGGTTTAAGAACACTTTATCAACGGCAACTAGTAGGTTAAATATAGGGTGACTATGAAACTGCACATGTAACAAGTACATACCTCTTACCCACAGGTTTCTGATACAGTGCCTTGAAAAAGTGTTTAACCCTTGTCTGAAATTCTGAATGTATTCACAACTGTAGAGGATTGTAGTAGTATATGGATAGAGTCTGGTAGGAAAACGGAATAAAGTCTTCTTTCTGGTCTTTTGTGTGTAAGGTATTCATTATGAAATCTCCAGGTTTGCAACTAAATTGTAGAGTTAATTAGGATTAGAGAAAAACATCAATTTGGGTCAAGATTTGTTCAATCTCTAATCTAACTTTGGACCTTTAAATCAGACTTAACTAACAGGTTGTCAGGCATATAAAAAAAGTGAGACGTCCAACAGTCTGGAGACGGTTACATAGCCATTAATATGGCTCTAGAGCTCCACCAAATTACAAGCAGAGTCATACTGTCCAAACAGAAAAAGTGTGTTAGAATGGGATCCCATTTTTACATTTAGGTATGTAGAATTAGCCATTGTATTGTTTTTACTGGATCTTTTCTTACTAAATACATAAAATGTCTGAGGCATTGCTGTGTTTTTATTCCTTCACTGTCCCTAAAACCATTCAGTGTTGGAAATGTGCACAGATTCAGGAAGAATCAGAAGGGGGCAAACACTTTTTCACAGCATCGTATGTAAATGTGTTAATATGAGTTGAACTGAAGTGAATTGACATGAAATGAGTTATTAATTTGGACTTGCAGTAATAACAACTCAAAACAAATGAATAATTAGAAATGTAAAACGGGACTACCTGGGCAAGCGATGTCTAGGACAGGGGACTATGTGGAAGAGCTGAGGCAGAGAGTAGATGAAGTTTACGACTTGTGGGATGAAGAAGAGGAGCATGGTCTTGCTGAAATGGCCGAGAATGCCCACCACAGCGAACGTCATCCCGGCAAAGTAACAGAACGTGTCTCCTACAAACACTGAAGACGGGTACCTAACGGGCAGGCAAGAATGTGAACAGCTCTGAATGAGTTCTCTAGTCGCGGCAGAAGTCTGACCTGGTTTGTGTTAGTAAATTCAGGTGAGAGGAGCTTGTCCTGCAATGCAAGTTCTCCATTCAAGTTAACCTTCTACAACAAAAAGGGAGGAATGCTGCGTCATGGTCACTTCAGTGATGTTATTATAACAATGCATTTTCAGTAGGTATGTGCATTAAACAAACCAGTTGTGGTAGAAGAGGGCCAGCGTGGTGAAAAAGAAAGGGATCATGAAGTACAAAGAGAAAACATGGTCATCTCTGTAGTCTCCTGCAATGGAAAAGTGGATGTTAGTTAAAACTGTGTAAACTGTGGCTTTTATTTAACACATATTGGCCATGAATGATGAATTTATGTCTATGTCCTTTTAGGTGTTATAATAAATATCTACATAAAAATGAAGAGATGATGCTTTTCCCATTGCAGGAGCTAACTCTAGCTCATAATCTGAGCCTAAAGAGTGTGTCAGAGATTTGGGGTATGCATTGAAATATGAGCTTTCATGCTCTTCTAAAGTGTTTTCAGCAACAAAATAAACTTTTCTCCTCTGTAGTCTAGACTCTGTAAGGCCTACAAGAAAATATTTGGTTCTTGGTGATGGAAAGGCAAAACAAATAGAACCTCAGCTCACCATTGAGCTCCAGTACATTGAAGATAATGATGGAGCCAGAGATGAAGAGGGCTTGTCCAGACTCTATACCATTGATGCCAGCAAGGATGTTGATGGCATTAGTGCAGAACACAGCTAGCATGCCCATATATACATAATACAGTATACCTGGAAAAAAAAAAAAAACAGAACATAACCAAACATAAATCCTCGGACCTTCAAACACATAGAACTCCTAATCTCCACAGCTTGTTATACTTAATAACTTGCCAATATATCCCGGCTATTTCTATAAATTGTATGAAGTGGGAATCCTGACCACTCACAGATGTTCTTTGGAAAAAAAGAAATCAAAATAAATATATTTATAATATAAAAAACAACTAGGTCACATCGAAAGTTTCCATTCTTGCTTTCCTGTGTTACAACGCCACTGTAACGTTTTTTAAACCAATTAGAAAAAAAAGGAAAAAACATAAAATCTCCATTACAGAATATTTGAAAATTATTGTACATTGGAGATATATAAATACACACAGATCTGGACTTCACTAGATTCCCATGGATCGCATCAGTGAGCCTTTAGGTGCCTATTAACCCATTAGCCCATCTGACCCTTATCCTTATGCATTTTTTTTTTACGGTTTTTAACACATAACCTTCAAGAACGGACTGTTCACTCGCTGCTTAACAGATGCCACTATAGATGAAGATCAGCAGCCGGAGGTGCAGACACAGATGCAGACGCCGCAATTCCGGTAACCTCATTTACCCACCTTGTTCTAATACCAATGTGATGGTGACTGGGGGACTATGGAATTGCCAGTCTGCAGTGCAGAAGGCAGATTTCATTTTAGCTTTTGCTTCTGCTCGGTCTCTAAACTTCCTGGCACTGACTGAAACGTGGATCACCCCAGACAACTCTGCAACTCCAGCTGCCTTGTCGTCTGCCTTTGCCTTTTCCCACTCTCCACGAAGGACTGGCAGGGCGGCGGCACCGGTTTACTTCTCTCTCCTCTGTGGCGCTTCACCCCGCTCTCTTTTTCTAATCTTGACATTTCCTCTTTTGAATACCATGCTGTTGCTGTCTCTTCTCCCACTAGACTTCACATCATTGTTCTCTATCGTCCTCCTGGTCCTTTGGGCAATTTTGTTGTTGAACTGGATGTTCTCTTGAGTGGACTCCCTGTTGACGCTCCACTTATTCTGCTCGGCGACTTCAACCTTCCATCAGAGAAACTCCAGTCTTCATGCCTTCTTCCACTGCTATCCTCTTTTGATCTCATGTTTAATCAGTCTGCACCAACACACAGAGCAGGGAACACTCTGGACCTGATCTTCAGCAGACCTGTCCCTGCTCTGGATGTGGAAGTGACTCCTTTGGACTTCTCTGATCATCACTCTCTCACTCTCACTCCCCCTCTCTGCTCCTTCAACCAGACGGAGCTGCTGTTCATCCCGGGAACTGCTGGACCTAAAAACAATCTTGCCATCACCTTTGAGAACTCACTGGTCACTCCTTCTACTGAAGCCCGAAGCCTTGGTGTAGTCATGGATGATCAGTTATCGTTCTCAAGTCATGTTGCAAACGTAACTCGGTCCTGCAGATTTCTTCTATACAACATCCGGAGAATTCGACCCTTCCTCTCTAGAGAGGCCACCCAGGTGCTTGTTCAGTCTCTCGTCACTTCCAGACTTGACTACTGCAACTCTCTTCTGGCTGGTCTTCCTCTACGCACCATCAGGCCCCTACAACTCATCCAGAATGCAGCAGCACGGGTCGTCTTCAATGTCCCTAAATTCAGCCATGTCACTCCACTGCTGCGTTCTCTTCACTGGCTTCCTGTAGCTGCTGCCCGCATCAGATTCAAAACCCTGATGCTGGCCAACAAAGCCAAGAATGGACCAGCCCCTCTGTACTTGAAGGCATTGGCCAAAAGCCGACCCTTCGCGCCTCAAGTACGGCTCGGCTCGACCCGCCATCCCTCAAAATCCGCAGAAGACAAGCGTCCAGGCTTTTTTCTGTCTTGCCACCAAAGTGGTGGAACGAGCTTCCCCTGGGTGTCCGAACGGCCGAGTCGCTCGCTGTCTTCAAACGCAGACTGAAGACCCACCTCTTCAGAGAATACTTGGACGAATAGAGTACTATAGTCACCTTATTGTCTTGTGTTTAGTAATGTCTAAAGCTTAAAGGTCTCTCTGAACTATTCTAGTCTATTCTAACTAGCTAAGGTTTTCTTGAGTAAATAGCAAAGCACTTTATAAGTCGCTCTGGATAAGAGCGTCTGCTAAATGCCATAAATGTAAATGTAAATGTAAGATCATCAGCGTTTTCCCACTTCACCTTTTATGGCTGATCTGTATATACACATACATACACATATACATAAGTAAGATATTCAAGTTATTTCCAGTCCAGTCCAACTAACCCAGATCCAGATGCATCCCCAAAAGGGCCCGGAACGGTTTGGGCACCACTATGAGGGTGTTGCCAAAGTTGGTGAAGTAGACCATGAGGAGAGGCAGCGAAGCCATAGTGGGCAGAAGCAGCTTGTGCCTCCATCGCAGGTTCAGCACATCATCAGCGAAACCAAGAAAGATCATGCAGCAGATGGCCAACAATGCACCAATCAGCTGCACAAACTGCATCAGAGAGAGATCAAGAGCTGATTAATAGACAATAAAACTTCACAGGCATTAAAATGTGCCCAAATGTTTGGAGACACTCAACCAATGTTATTTCTATAATCAAGGGTGCCAACAGTGTGTTTGTCCTCTTTTGCTGAAGTATCCGCCTCTACTCTTCTGAGAAGACTTTTTATACTAGATGCTGGAACACAGCTGTGATCTGATTGCATTCAGTGACAACAGCATTAGTGAGGTCAGGTGCTGAAGTTGAATTATTAGTTCTCTCCACATGGTCCCAAAGGTACTAGAGCACATAGACAAGGCAGTTGAGCTTTCCTGCAGCCCAGTGCTGAGGAGCTTTATACTCCTCAAGTTGACATTTTGCATTGGGCATTGTGATTTTAGGATTATGTGCACCTGCTCCAGAGAACCACATTTAATTAGCAATGGTTTTCTTCAAGCTTATACAAGTTGTATCTGCACAGCACTTGCCAGCAATTGGTACATCTTAAAGAAACTGAATTCTTTTGTTATAAAAGGGTGTCTAGATACTTTTAGAGAATGAACCACCTGTAAACAGGAAACAGGCAAAGAGAGCAATTACAGTCAACAGAATTTGAAAGTAAGATGAGAGTCTAAAAACAAACCAGAAAAAGACTAAATGATAAATACAAAAGTGCTGTAGTGCACGTTTTGTCTTAAGGGGTCATGTGATGGGCAGAGGGCAAAAAAAGACACAAAGGTAGGTATTTTCAAATCCTTTTTAAAGGTTGTCTGTTGTAATTATTATTATTATTATATATGTTTTATGTAATATGGAAGGAAAATAATAATGTCAAGTGAAATAAATAGGACAGCCCATTAAAATAGTAGCTTTTTTCTTACATATTTACACATAAGGGTATTTGGTATTCATTTGAACAAAATTGAGAGATGGAAATAATATAACTAAACACATAAAACTGAAGACGACTGATTTCTAATTGTTCTAAAATCTTTTAAAACCCCTCCCAGACTCCTATACATCTACAACTTTTTTTTCCTGAAGGCCTCACAATGACACCACTTACTTCCACAATCAAAAGCAAACCAAATTAAATGTCTGATGCTCTCTAACCATGTTCTAATCATCTGCATGTTCCTCTATTATTGTTTAAATGAAGATCAGATTTGTTTACTTATATTAGATAAGACAAATGTTTTCATGGGATGTCCTAACATTTCCATAACTGTAAGTTCTGTTTGTTCTCTCACTGGGTGACATTAGTCAGACATTTCCTTATGCGCTTACCTCATTGTGCGGGAAGCTGCGGCACTGCTCCCCTACGAAGCAACTGAGGAAAGGCACCGGGATGAAGAGGAAGAGGATGATGAGGAAGACTGTGCCACTGATCACCCCTTGAGACTCTGGCCTGAGAGCATAAAAAACATCAAATTTAAAAGTGCTTGAGTTTGTCATGATCATCTGCAGAGATATCCAGACACCTACTACAACCTACAGTGACCATATGTCTTGTCTTCTTTTTTTAGGATCTAAAAAAACGTCTGGCCTCGGTCCATGTTTGCTTCTACAGTTACCACACAATCTGTGTATGGGTTTTGTTTAGTTTTTTACTTGTAAAGCAATTAAAGTAGACTATGTGGCCATATTGGCCATATATGTTATGCATGTGTATTACTTTTAAGAAATGATTAAATCCTTATGCATTTATGTTCATTAACACAGCTGTTGGTTTTTGTGGTTTTACACATACGCTGTCATGGTCCTACAACTTATGCCTGGTTAAGTCCCCAGTGGACACAGTGGACGCCTGTGTTGCCACTTTTCTGGAAAGCGAAATACGGTCACCCCGTATAACAAATCCACCATTTATAGTAGAAAGGAGATCCGAGTAAACATTAAAGAAGTTTATACAAAAAACTCACACTTGTTCTTTTGTGGTTTTGTTCATGTCCAGGCCAAAAAGTCTAGCAGATATGAAATGCTCCTTGAAGGCTGGGATGAGCTTGAGTGTTGCAATGCACCCAAGAGCAGACATGCAACAGTTGATGAAGAGGGGGATGGTGGGAATGGGAGACATTCTGGATTATAGCTACAACTATTGCTGTAAATATTAGTGTAGTATAGCTAGGACGGACCGACGTGACCCGTTTAAGATCGGTTTAAAAAAAAAGGGTAGTTATTTTAGCAATGCCTTGTCAATATATAGACATTTCTTCCTTCATAGCTTTCATTCTTCCTATTCATAGAACAACTAGGCAGCCTCCTACCTAACTTAGTCAGACTACTGACTTAACAAGTTTAGTTAATAAGCTTGCAAGCCCACATTTAGTCGACAAATTAAGATCTAAAGACATATTAACATAAAAGTAGGAGTTCTGTACGGCCTGTGCCAAAGCTTAACCATTCAACACTGCAGTCATTTGATTCATCAATGACAGTTCAGGCTAATGTAGCCAGCTATCTAGCTATCTACTCTAGGTATCACCGCGCTAAACTCGCCGTTTTCCGGATATTCTCGCTAAGCCTATTATAAAGGTGTGTGCTTGATCAAGCTAAAAATAATATATCTTAAAGCCAACCCGTCCGAACACGGCTACATCTGACAGAAACACTGCTGTTTCCAGCCGAGCCGCGGGACAACCTGAAACATCCACGTCTACTTCCGTCAACATGAACGCTGCACAGCCCGCCTCTTCATATCAATAAAAGACTCCGTGCCTATTTTTAACATAACACACACGACGTAAAAGTATTAAATAATATTTAGAAATGTAATTAAAAGTATGAACACGAATTAAAAAAATTTATAAGCACTTTAAATTGAGTGAACATCAAAACGGAAAAGCGCGGAGTTTTCTGGTACCTTCAAGTGACCTAACTGTTCTACACCGTTTACAAATAAATGAAATGGCAAACTAATTGAGCACTTTTGAACATATTTGGCCTTGTATGTTCGGCATATGTTAACACTGACGCTTTATTATCATACGATGGCATGATGATGAAGTTGGAAAGTCTTTATGAGTGCTGCTGTCATTGAAATTGGGCACATGTTGCAGTCACGTTCAATGTGTGCAGGCGTTCACTTATGTTGTGCACAGTGAAAAATCATATTTTGATGCATATGCCTGCAGAAAAAATGGATTATTAAGAATAAAAGCTTCTTTTTTGGTGTATGATTAGTAAGTATGACAATCTGGTTGTGGACAATTTCACACAGCCATTTAAATAGATGTAAATAGATTTTTTTTTTATTAACCCAATTGACAACAAACAAACAACAAAACAAGTTTGGACTCATTCAATGTTTTTATTTTTAATTTTTTTTCTTACATTGTAAATTAATACTGAAGTCATCCAGACTATGAAGGAACACATAAGAAATCACGAAGTAAACTTAAAAGTGTTAATAATTTGTGAAGCATTTAGGTGGGCTATTATCTGGGGTGCTGTTAACTTGCGGTTCTTGAGGCTGGTAACTCTGATTAACTTATCCTGTGCAACAGAGGAACTCTTGGTCTTTCTTTCCTGGGGCAGTCCTGATAAGAGCCAGTTTCAACATTATGTTAGATGGTCTTTGCGACTAAAATTTAACAGATTGACTGATCTTTATTTTCTGAATTAATGATGGACTGACGTTTTTCTTTACTTAGTTGAGTAGTTCTTGCCATAATATGGATCAGAACGTTACTCAAACAGGGCTATTCACTGTACACCAACTCTACCTCTTCACAACACAGTTGATGGTCTCCAACACATTAAGAGGGCAAGAAATTCAAGTAATGAACTCTTAACAAGGCACAGCTGTTAACTGCCTCATAAAGCTGACCGAAAAAAATGCCAAGATGTGCAAAGCTGTCATCTAAGCAAGAGGTGCCTATTTTGAAGAATCTAAAATATAAAACACATTCTGGTTTGTTGGACACTTTTTGTTTCCTAAATAATTCCATGTGTTTTTTCATAGTTTAGATGCCTTTAGTATTAATCTACAATGCACAACATTTTATCATGAAAAACCACAGGATTTAAGGTGTGTCCAAACTTTTGACTGGCACTTAAATTCAGTGTTTTTCATTATTTTAAAAATGTCTGCATTGTAGATTAATACTAAAGGCATCCAATGTGCATATGCATGTGCAGATGTGTGCATGAAGGCTGGGTGATTAAGGTGCAAACTAAGCTACTATACTAACACTTAAATGGAACAAATGAGTTGAGCCATTTTATTAGTTATTAAAAATTATATTAAGTTATTAAGGCTGGTTTTGTAAACAGCATCAAATATGTAAACAGGGTGTAGTGCATTATGAGCCTAGCAGCTAACGTTCAGGTAGAGAGAACAGTACCCAGCGTAAGTACAGCAGAGGTAGTTCCTGCTAAAGTTCAAAGTGCATACAGTCCCGGAGCTAGTGGAGCTCAGAGTGGGCATGATGAGGAAATAGGAAGGATCTGAGTGATCAGTAGCAGCCTGTGTGTGTGTGTGTGTGTGTGTGCAGTGTAGAGTGTGGTGTGTGATCGTGAATGCTAGGTCCAGTCCAGTGTATGCAGTATATGCGTCAGTCATGTCAGAGTGGTTTGTATATATAGCAGGGGTGTAGAAGTGAATTACACTCCACAGCTGTAGGGGGAGCCCAGGAGCAAATATATAAATTCTTACATAATGCTGCTTTAAAACCTTGTTGATTTGCCTCAGAATAAAACACGCCGAGCTTCCTTTTATGATGGGCTTGTGATGGGCTTGCTTTTATTGGTTGGTTTGTGTCACCACACTGGCTCACAGACAGTTGCTGTCATCTTGGTGTCCGGTGCTGTTAGCTAGCTGACGAAATTGTAGTGGGGTCTGCTAGGGTCAGCTTTTAGCTTGGCACCCACTGGGCAGTGGCTCAGTGGATAGACCACCAGGCTATTGATGACAGCATTGTAGGTTCAATACCCGGGGCCCATAAGCAAAGGCCCTCTCTACTCCGGGCATGTGTGCTTCCTGTCACTGTGTGTGTGCTCACTGCTGTGTATGTGTGTGTGGCAGATTTCTCCTTTACAACATCCAGAGAACTCGACCCTTCCTATCTAAAGAGGCCATCCAGGTGCTTGTTCGGTCTCTTGTCATTTCAAGACCTGACACTGAAACTGAAAACTGAAAATTACATTATGCCTAAGAAATGACAGTTTTCTATTCTAAGCCCCCCAATATATTCCCCACCATTATCCCACCCCATTATTATTACCAACTTATCCGCCCAAATATCTTGATGCTAGGATGTAGCTTGGCAATCTAGCAACCCTCTGATCACTCTCAGTGAGTAAACTGGTTAAACACGCTAACGGGACGTGTTCAAGCTTTGTGTCCTTGACCCAGTTAATCCGGAAGCCTGAGTGTCAGTGAAACAGTGGCTGAGCGGAGAAAGTGTGCGCGCGACCGGGAACCTATATGTCCCTTTAAATGCGCGCGACACGTGCGCGCCAGTGATGGCAAGTCTGATTCAGTTTGAAGAACCGATTCATCCAAACTGGACGTTCCAATGAATCATTGATTCACAAGTCAAGTCCACTTGATGCTTATCTCAGCGAATCTAATTCCAGCCTTGGGAAACCCCACACTGTGCTCATTTGTGTGCACACCTTCTTCAGTTCATTGAAGGATCCATACCCTACAGTGTCTTGTAGTTTATTCCCCCTGCAGTACAAAAGTGTGAATTTAGTTCAGTTTTTGCTGCTTAGCTGTTAATAATGTGACTGTGTCAAAAAGGCTCACCCTAAAGCGTTACGAGGTGGTGTCAAATTATGATTTGATGGGTTTAGTGCAAAAATTACTAATTTTATTAACATTTTTACAGTTTTTACAACAATAATGCAGCATAAAGGTAGAAAATAATTTATAGACATTAACTGTTCCCGTCAATTTAATAAATAATTTCCTTAATTAAATAAATCATTCACTCAATTTAACCGTTAATACCCTAAATAAATCGTTTTCTCTGTGTAATAGTCTATTCCCTTTATTTAATATTTCTTTTAACAATCAGTTAAATTAAGAAATCGCTAACGTTAATAAATCGTTACCTGAATTTTGCAATCCGTTCCCTCCGTTTAGATGGGAAGCTTTCGTTATACAGATGGGGAAATATTTACTCCAGTGAACTCTCTGAATATTAATTCATTAAGGTTTCGTACACACACAAGCAAACACTGTAAACGGTGCGCAAAATCGATTCAGTTGATCCTGAGAATCGGTTCAAACGACTTCTTAAAAAAAGAACCGACTCGTGCGGAGTCGGTCATCGCTATGTGCGCGCGCTGTTTGTGCTGCGATTTTGACAGTTGCGCCAGTTTCTCTTCTCTTCGGTTCGGGAGCGGTGGGGAGCGGAGACGTGGTGACCGCTACAGCCCGACATGAGCTCCAATACAGTGTTTCTGAGCTCACCTAAAACAGACAGGGAGGAAAAGCGACCGTAAAGACCCAGAAAAGGACGGCTGTCCGGGTTCCGTGCTGGACTATCAGCGGCTAGCCGCGGTGGCTAACGACGGTTGTCAGCAACGTTAACGTTGGTTGCCAGGCTGCGTTTGCTGTACTGGCGAGCTGCTGTTGCTGGATACTCTGCCGTCCTTTACTCGTCGCGTCGTTTGGAGGAAAGGTAATTAGCTATAATTCCAGCTACATTTAGCTTTAACTTATTTCTGCTTTTGTGGGCTCATTCAGTTTTGGTGTTGACGCCTGACGGAGCTAACTAGCGAGCTAGCCGGCTAAACTCCCTGTAACCGTAAAAGCACGGCTAAACACACGGGTATTAACTTAGCTAGCTGGCGCCAGCTACTTGGCGTAAACACGCAATATACTAAACAGCGCGTATTTTAATGTAGATGTGTGGACTTACTCTACGTGAATCTAGCTACGTGAATCTACCGAGCCTCGCTGATTTTAAGGAGTTGGCACCAGCGCTGGCGTGTGTAAGCGAAGCGAAACGCCGCAGCTAGACCTGCCAAGTGTCCGCCGGCAGAGCGACTCTGAGCGGCCAGAGGGAACAGCTGTGTGGCCTCTCAGGCAGAGACCAGCGAAGTGTATTGGCAATATTCTCATACGTGGCGGAGATCAATTAACCCACAGAAGGCTTACTAAAGAAGATACAGGCTAAACTGTGGCAAATATTGCATACAAATACTAGGCGAAATTATTTAGCACCAGTGAAAGCTGGGAAGCTGGGAAATCTGGGTAGTAAGTGTTTATTTACTTAAACAGGAATATTAGAATACATACAGGTGAAATCAATATAAAATCTAGCTAGTGGTTTAATGTCTCTGTGTTCAAAGCTCTCCTCGTAATAGTCTAGTAGTATTTATTGTGATCAGCCAGCACCTGTTCTGGTAAATCAGTGCTTAATGATGTTAAATCAAATCAAATTTTATTTGTCACATACATAGTCATACACAGTATAACTTGCAGTGAAATGCTTTTTTGACAGTCTGCTCACATCAAGCTATACAATAAAAATCTACATTTAAACTTAACTAAACCTTAACTTAATGAAGGATAGTGCAAAAGTGCAAAAGAAAAATAAAATAAAAATGAAGAAAATAAAAATAGAATAAGTTACATTTAAGTTAAAGAATAGAATATAAAAATGAAAATATAGAAATATAAGCAAAAACAAAGTACAGAATACAAATATACAAATATATATACAGAGATGAAATAGTGCGTGTCTGTGTGTGTGTGTGTATATATACATACATATACATATGTACATATTTATCTGTATGTGTGAGTTAAAAGAAATATTTCCATTGTTGTCCGTAGTGTGTTTTCCGTGAGCCATGGTTGTGTATCAGGTGATAGAACTGGCTTGGGACGTCCAGGAGAAATCTAGGGCCAAGCTTTGTTCCTCAGACTAGCTCACAAGATCTCAACTGCTTTCTTCACAATGATAAATTCTTGTGACTTTTTACTGAATTTATTTTTACATGCGTCTGTTCTAATGTGGAGTGATGGTCTTTTTGCAAGCAGAAACTGAGATAGGTACTGAGATAATCTAGCAACGGGACGGTACTGAGATAAATGTGTTGAGGTGCCTAAAAATGTCTGTACAGTACTGTGTATTTTTGTGCTTTTAGCTAGGTCAGTCTTGACAAGCCAGGACATAAGGCGTGAATTAATGGTAAGAGATGTAACCTTGATTTTTAGTCAGCATCTTCTTGAGCTACAAACTGAGACTCAGAAACTGTGCATTTTTTATCTGTACAGGAAAAATGTGGCATAGAGCATGACATTCCCCTCTTTTTTGTTTGTACAGTAATGTGCAGATGTTTTGGCACCTAAGCACATTGTTTATCTCAGCAATAAGTGTTATTCTTTTGCTTGTCCATATCACATTAGAACAAAGTCAGTAAGAAGTCTCAAAAGATTCTCGGATCTTGTGAGCTGGTGTGAAGAACAAATCTTGGCTCCAGATTACTCAGGGACGCCTCTAGCGAGTGTATGGATTTTCTCAGTTCCATCAGCAGCTCACCTGAATTAACATCATTAAGCACTGATTTACCAAAGCAGGTGTTGGATGACAACTATAAATAATACTAGGCTTCCATGAGGAGTGCTTTGGAGATGTTAATGAACACAGTGATGTAAAACCGCTACTTTAATATGAAAGTGTTTTGTATGTATTCTAATATTAGTGTTTTACTGAGGAAGTAAACACTTACTGCCCAGATAAGGAGTTTTTTTTTATTCTTATTGTCAAAGATGTCTAACACTTTATCTTCTGGGCCCAAATGCACAAAACGTTTAGTCACAAAAATAGTAGAAGTTCTGATCTGTAATCTGTTCTGCTCAGTAAAGTTGTAGTAAATAGAGAGATATCTGAATCTGCTGCAGCACTCCTATTTTTACTAAGCTTTCTGAATGTGAGCCCTCCTCCATTTAATCCCTCTTCTGTATGCCAAGCTAACAACCGGAGTTGTTTCGCCTACTGTAGCTTTGGTCTCTTAATTTTTTATTCTGCAAGCTTTCTGTTGTGCCTCTCAATCACACCCTTTCTCTCCATCTCCACAGCATCCCACCTCCATGAATCAGACTTTCCGTCAGGTAATAAAATGCGACTGAAGTGATCGGTGAGAGAGGTGATGATGAGTTTCCAGGACGTGAGCTGGCTGGTCCTAGTGGCGCTCTTCTGCGTCTCACTGCTGGTCGTGCTAGCCTGGCTCGTCCAGTTCTCCCTGGCCTTACTAAGGCCCAGGAGAGGTGCCAGGCTTCAGCGGGGCGAGGAGACCTCCTGGCAGCTGCCCCTCAGCCTCACCCACCAGACCCTGACGGGTGGAGTGTGGGGCTCCCTCCTGAGGCTCCGTTTCGGCCGTGACGGCTCTGCGAGTGACACCGAGGCTGGGGTCAAAGGGCTCCTTTCCTCGCTCTTCGCGTTCAAGTCTTTCAGGGAGCACTGGCAGAGGGCCTGGGTGAGGGCGCTCAATGAACAAGCCTGCAGACAAGGGGTGAGTTAATACTGTGCAGTGCAATCAGATGTTTCACATGGCAGAGAATACATATTATACACATTATTGTATACCATCAGTAAGATAATATCTCTCTCTACGGTTGGTTCTGGGACTGCAGCAGAAATACACTGATCAGCCATAAGAAGAGCAGTGCAGTGAAAAATATGATTAGCATGTATAAATGGCACCTGCCAATATGTAACCGTCCTGTACTGACATGTATACTTGCCATACAGTACAGTAAAATTCCTCTCTTCGCATATATGCCAGTAGCGCTCCCAGTCGTGGCATTAATCTTTAACCAGTGGCTTTAACCACTGCCCCCAACCATGCTACAGTGCCCCTGGGACAGAGATGGTTAAGGGCCTTGCTCATTGACCAAACAGTGCCAGCTTACCAGACCTGGGTGTCACCTGCCTAAACATTGCTGCAACCTTTCAGTATTCCTAATGGCTGTGGCCTCTTTCAGCGGAATAATGCTCCCTGCCACACTGTAAAACCATTCAGGAATGGTTTGAGGAACATGATGAAGAGTTCAAGAGTTCAATTCCCTAGATCTCAATCCGCATCTCAATCAAGCATCTGTGGAGTGTGCTGGACAAACACTTCCAATCCATGGAGGCCCTGCCTCACAATTTACAGAACGTACAGGGCTTGCAGGAGCCTTGCTAAAGTCTTGATGCTAGATAGGTCATAGCTGTTTTGTTGGCACAAGGGTGACCTGTACAGTATTGGGTTTTAATGTAATGGCTTGTTTGTAGGTATGTTGTCATATGTCTGTGTGCAAATGTCTATATATGGGGACAGGTATTTATAGACTTTGTTTTAGAGGGTGTGTGGGCACAATGTGCGAAGCAGGTTTACTCGCTAGTCAGTGTGTAGGAGTTTTGAGTTTCAGGAGTGAAAGACAGGTTCTTGTATAACGCTTCTCATTCTCTTGTTCTCTCGCTCGCTCTCTGTTGGAATTACATCATGTCTCCTGAGGCCTAGAGACAGTTTATATATATATATATATGTGTGTGTGTGTGTGTGTGTGTGTGTGTAAGGTATATTCTTCATTCGAGTGGAGTCCTGGGATTATATTTAACAGCTTTCATGGTCACTCTTTCTCATTCAATCTGTTCATTTTGGCCTTCACAGACTTTGTTTAATTAGCTATGCGGTGTAAGTCATAGTAATAATGCTGCCAGTACCTCACAGATGTTTGCACCATGTGTGTTTCATTTTAAAATGGCAGCCTCCATGGGCATGTTGTGAAGCCACTGATTTCTGATGGGAAATGTCCCTCATTTACTCTTATTGTTCCAGGTGCTCCAGGGTCCATGTTATATGTGTTCTGAGCTGAAACCAGCTTCTTGCATTTAACTTGGCTGACAAAAAAAAAAAGATTTCAGGTCAGTGCAAAAGTCCTGCTGGCACTGAGCCCATCTCTTAGACAGTTCAATAGTGTTGGAGATCGCTGGCGTGTCCAAAGGTCTCCTTTCCTATATTTAACCACGTCTCTGTTTGATCTGCGTGGGTATCAAAGCTCAATGCTGCAGACTGCCCTCTGGGCACAGAGTGAGAGAGCAAGTGATGTCCTGCCTCCCTCGTTCTTTCCACCACTTGCATTGTCGTCGTCCCCGTTTTCTGTGTGGTGGAGTTTAATGGGGGTCAAACTGGGCTGCAGTCGCCCCTCCACAGGGGGGGGAAAGGTGACACTTGGTTATGTCTAACCCCGTTACCCTTTTTATTTCTCGCATGATTTCATTCAGTGGTGGTTGAAGAGAAGAGAAGGGCGTCCTTGGTACAAAAAGACTTTCAGATGATGTTGTACTTGTGATTATGTATATTATTGTACACTTTGCTGTTGAGAAACACAAGCAAATTGCCAAGGATACATTGGTGATTAAAATTGCTGCTTTGTTTAATGACATGGATAAATGATCCCACAATATTATTATGAAGCTTCTCATGTCAGCATTCTAGCACCTTATAATTTCGGTCATGTGAGCTTTCTCTTGCAGCCACTAATCCCCCATTTTGCTGCATAAGTTGGGACACCTGCTCATTGTTCATTGTTTCTTCCAAATTCAAGGATATAAGTTGTTGGAGTAACTGCCTCTATTGTCCATGGGCTGCTTTGTACTAGATTTTGGAGCATTGATGTGAGGATTTGATTGCATTCAGTGACAAGAGTGTTAGTGAGGTTAGCATGTTGATTATTACCACCCCACCTCATCCCAATTGTATGGGACCTTAGGCATGGTGCCAGTAGATTTACATTTATCTGTTCCAGAGAGTCCTATTCTATTGACAATACTTGTCCACAGGGACTGGACAAGCTGTGTGTGTGCATTTGCACATCTGTGTCAGCAATGGGTGCAATGTAAAGTAGATTATGCATTTATTAGAAGGGGTGTTCATGAACATTACAGCCTCCACAAGTCCACATCCTTCAAATTCAGAAGCAGTAATTGTTTGGCTGTTTTTATCCACAAAATCTGAATTGTACTGTGGATGTCATAAATACTGTATATCCCAGTTTTATTGTGCTAATACTGTGCTTTGAAAAGCTCATTTGGAAGCTCAGCATAGAATTATTATTAATCATTAAATTAATAATTAATAAATTAACCAGCCCCTTCATCAGTTGCAGTTAATATTGCCTATTTGTTTACATACTTAGCTTACTGCTAAATTCAACATATATTATTGGTGCAAAGCTTACATTTCCATTTGTGTTTCATTTAGCAAAAAACAAAACACCTTGTTCCCCACATTTGGGAGTAAGAGATGTACACAATCATTCTGATCAGAATGAACAGAGTGAATGTTGGTATGTTAGGAATTTTCAGTGGTCTGTCAACCTGCTTAGCTTTGCATTCATCTCCTATGTGATGTCCCCTTTCACTTTCCATTGCATCTGATGACATTTCAGCTGGTATGAAGGCTGCATACTCTTTCCTCCAGTGGTAAAGGTGTTGTAAAAAATAGGTAGCAATGAGGTTATTGCTCGAAATGTCTTCCTTCACCCCATTTCTGTCCGAAAGTCTCCAGCTGATAGTTGTGCCAGTTCAGCAACCTAGTTATTTCATTAGGTTGTCAGAAGGAGGTGTTCAGAGAGGATGTGGTTATGCAATTCTAATGTCTTTTCGCTTCAGTTTCTACACAGTCAGTAGGATTTTTCAGGGAAAGGATGAGAAATCGAGCAGAAAACCGTTTAGAGGACCTCAGTTTAATTTCAGGGATAGGAGCCAAGTGCCGAAGCAGCACCTAGCATTTTCATTCTGTCGATTGCTGTGGAAGATCCTGCCCAGAGTAATGGACTGCGCTGTTGTGGAGTCAGGGCTTTTCTTAATGAAGTCTTTTAAATTCAAGCATCTCTCATGTGGCTGTGAGCCAAATAAGTGGATTCTTGTTTTGGAGGTATTTAAAATGTTCCATGTAAATGTGGCACAATACTATGTGCTCTTGCTAGTCCTCTGCAGAAAAGGCAGAGAAACCAATCTCCCTGTCATTTTTCAGTTTGCTCCAATAATCTTTCATTGCTGTGTCGTACCAAAGACTACTATTACAAGCATGTTAGCACAGTGAGGTTCCCTGTCAAATGTAATAGGTCATAGCATTTCACAACTGTCCAAAAAAGGCTTCTGTCTGATCTTGCAGCGTGAGGAAATCTCCTCAGATGTTCTGAAGCAAGAGCTCCATTGCAGTCAGAGGGTTATTTTAAGGTTTTCTTTAGCCTTGTGCGTCACATTTCCTTTGTAGTTTAATCTGAAGAGAAGTATTTCATGCCAAAATTGGGATTTTCTTTGGAGGTCAGAACTAGATTGTTTTCTAGGAAGGTTTTATTTCTAGAGAGCTTTCAGTTCCCCTTTCACCCTTCTGGGCTTTTTCTTATCTAAACTTTGGTTGTATTGTATACTGGAATCCTCATTTCTTGTTAAAGTCTCCCCGTCTGTTAATTGAGGTTTTATGAAGAAGGATTTCAGTTTGAAGGCTTTGATCTGCAATCTGTCTCCTAATCAAAGATAAAAGGCTCTCGTTTTAGACTCTCATTTAGGAGGAAATGATCGCTGCTGTCCAATGAAAAACATGTATCTACGTTTTTGTCCATCATTGGAACCCTGGAGCTGCTCTGTACACTGTGTAAATACTAGACATAGTAGTCATTTTTGCCTTCTCCTGTGCAGTCATCATTTTGGACATACATGTTGCCCATTGGACAGCGCCGATATGCACGCTGGTGAACGCTTCAAGGAGTCATTCATGTTTGTTGTCTACCACAATTTAGAATAACACTAGGGCTACACACATCTAGTTTCAGCATCCTCCGTGCAATGTGTGCATGCACAGTTGTCATTGCAGGATGTGTAGTGTCACATAAGACAAGTGAAATAAACACGTCATGCTACAACTTTTCTACTGCTTAATACAAAAGGAAAATTCATTTTCCATGACATGCACTATATGGAGAAAAGTATTGGGACACCTGCTCATTCATTGTTTTTTCCAAAATCAAGGGTATTATCCTGCCCTATACCTGTTAAAAGGATAAAGGATAAAGGTGCACGTATTCGTCACTGTACAGCGTGGACTGTACAGCGAAATGTGTCCTCCGCATTTAACCCATCTGGTAGTGAACACACACTCACACACACACATGTGTTAGGGGCAGTGAGTACACACACACACCCAGAGCGGTGGGCAGCCAACTCCAGCGCCCGGGGAGCAGAGAGGGTAAAGGGCCTTGCTCAAGGGCCCAACAGTGGCAGCTTGCCGAGCCCGGGAATCGAACCCACAACCCTGTTATCGATATCCCGGCGCTCTAACCGCTGAGCCACCACTGCCCCGAGGTCTGTTGGAGGTCTCTCTACTACCCAGGAAAAGCTTTCTACTAGATTGTGGAGGAGCATTGCTTTGAGGATTTGACTGACTTGATGTTGAATGATCACCACCCCACCTCATCCCCAACTCTACAGCTCGTCCCAAAAGTATTGGATGGCGCACCATCATTCCAAAGAACACAGCCCCACTTCTCCACAACTTTATACTAGGGGCTTTATACCCCTTTATCCTACACCTAGCATTAGGCATGGTACCAATAGGTTCATTTTTATCTGCTCCAGGGAGTCCTATTCTATTGGTAACATTTCTCCCCAGGGACTAGACCAGCTGTGTGTGCATAACACATTGGTATCAGCAATGGGTTGCAACCTAGAGTAGAGTAGAAGGGATGTCCACACACATTAGGACATATAGTGCATCTACCAGAGGTGGATTATATCAAACAAATATTGTTTATTTTACCCCAATGTTTGTAACATTAAGAGCATTATTAATTTCATGACCTGTTGGATTATCATTATCATTATTATTATTGAAATCTGGTAAAAATTTAAATGTGTGATTCCCTAAATAACACATTTCACAAATCTTTAATGATTTCTGTGCTATACAGATGTATAAGATGGCACTGTAAGTATTGCTGTAACCTGAATCCTTGATAGGTTCTAGCACTATCATCATGACTCTGCATTTGCTGCCAAGATGCCCGTTTCCTAGCACTGTTCGTGTCTCGTGCTGAGAGGCAGGTGAAATGAATACGTACTCCAGGTTAATTCCTCATGTTATTCAGATGCTCCATCTTGATGGAAATTCAACTGATCTGAAAAACGTGTGTGCGTGCATGCGTGAGAAGAAAATGGAGAGAGTGAGAACAAGAGCTCAGGTCACGAGCGAAAAATTATGCCTATGCTAGGTCATGCCTGACCACCTTAACACACAGCCAGCCACCTGTTGGCATAGCTACAGGAAAGCTGATCGCATGGTTTTGTCTCAGCCATGGTGACCACATTTTCAGTCTGTGTGTGTGTGTTTGTGGAAGACAAAGTAATGGAGAGTGAAAGTGATCACAAAACTTAATCTTCCTTTTCCTGATATTAAGATCCTTGTCAGGGTTTTCTCGTATGGTCTTACTGTAACCATGTGGACTTGCTGAACCAGTTAGGAATGTTGTTTGGGCTTAGAAGTGCTAGAGTCTGAAACTAAAGGTTCTTAAACGATTCTTGGATTGGATGAGTACTCGTGTTTGGTATGGAACCTTTACATGATGTGGAGGTTTCTTTTAAGAAGTAGGTTTGTTTCCTACATTGGTGTTGTGCTTAAATATTTCTGTAAAGTTCAGTGAGGATATTTATGTACCAAAACATACTTCATTAATTGGTAACGCTTTTGTTATTGTGCCTTTACGACTGATCTATGTCAATGATTTCTGTTCTGATTGACTGCCATGTGTTAGGCTCATTCAAAACACAATCCAGACTGAAACACTCCTTTTAAGGTCAAAGAGTGTGAGTGGAGGTAAACTGCTGTAGGCTCAATGAGTCCAGGGAGTTGTTGCAGTTTAAGTTGCGGATTGGGGAGTGAATGATGTGTTTTGAAGGAATGTGTTTAGATGCCACACCCAACTATTACACAATATTGGCATTTAAAAGTATATAAAAAAGGCTATGGAAGGTTCTTTAGGAAACCAAAAGTGACATCATCCCAAATAATACATTTGATAAATAATTTTTATTTTAAAGAAGGTACCGTTTGTGAGAAAGCTTTCTTATGAATATAAGAGAAGGCTGGAGTAAAATACAGAGATAGAAAGTAGACATCCATGCCTTGAGTACAAATGTTGGCTCTCTTGAGTGTCTGCTCTCATGCCACAGACTTGTGAGCATATGAGGAGTGACAGCTAGAGGAGGTTAAGAGGTCAGAGACCATTTTTTGAGTAGGCATCAGAGGGGGCATAGGCTTGTGACTCATGGGTAGTAAGATCGTTGGAACTGGAGACAACCCCAGCAGCGTCTCCTTACAGAGAAAGCATGCTCACGTTCTTATGGCCGTGGATGCTATAGAGACCAGCTTTAGTCCTTGTTCGTTGCAGCACGCACTAAGACAGTCACACCGACTCCATGTGACCCCTTGCATGGAAGTCAGAATGGGAATTTGACCGGCGCTTAATCTTCCCCAGGCAGTTCCACACACAGTGGCTTTTTAATCAGATTACTGGTGCACAGAAAGCGAGATAGTGGCTTGAGTTTCAAGTGTGTGAGAAAGGAGAGATCAGCGCCTTGAGTTACTGGGCTTGAAATGGAAAGTGGAAATGGAATTTATTTTGTAATTCCAATATTAGGCCAAAAATAATTAAAAATGACATGATTAGTATTGGCAAGAAATACTGAATTGGAATAATAATAAATCTGATCTAATCTAGAATGGGAAAAACATTCACCTAGTCATGTTGTTAGCTTTGTATTTCTTCCTGTGGGTAGAAGAGTGTTTGAGTAGTTTGAGCATGATGGCCCACTCTTAGATCCTCACCTGAAAGGGTCCATATCCTACATATACATTGGACAGAGACACATTGTTTTTGTGTTATTTACAAAGTCATTCATTTTGGCACTCACTGATACCTTTTATTAGGAACACTTGTATACCTACTGAGTCATGTAGTTACTTGATTTTAAGCACAGCATTATTTGTATGAAATGCACTGGTGTGGATATTTCTAGAACTAAGGATCTCTGATTTTTTCAGAACAACAGTCTCAACAGTGCCCTAGATGGTGCAATAAAGAAAAAACATCCAGTGAGCGGTAGGTCTGCCGTCAGAAACGTCTTGTTGATAAGAGAAGTTAACAAAGAATGGTCAGACTGGTTCGAGCTGTCAAAAGGGCTCCAGTAGATAATCATTGTGTACAGTTGTAGTGAGCAGAAAGGTATCTCTGAGTCATACCTTAACGCAGATGAGCTACAACAGCAAACGGCAACATCGGGTTCCACCTCTGTCAGCCAAGAACAGAAAGCTGAGGCTGCAATTGGACAGTTGAGTCTCGATTTCTGCTGAGGCACACAGACAGTAGGGGCAAAGTTTAGCATCAACGTCCATGAACCCAATCTTCCTTGTGTCAACTGTCCAGGCTGGTGGAAGTTGTATAATGGTGTTGAGAATGGTGTCTTGGAACCTTTAACACTAATCAGCTTTTGCTTGAATGACAGTCAATTTGAATATCATTCCTGACCATGTTCATCTCTTCATGGTGGTTTGCCCATCTCCTAACAGCTACTTGAGCATGGTTGTGCACCCTGACACAAAGCAAGTTTTCTCAAACTGGTTTCCTGAACATGCCAATGAGTTCAGTGTTCTTCAGTGATCTTTCTAGTCACCAGATCTGTATCCAGTCGTACACCTTGGCATGTTGTAGAGCAGGAGATTCACAGCATGAAAATGCTCCTAAAAGCAGTGGCAAGTCTACTCAATACTAGCGTGTTGCCAATGAAGTGCTTGGTGAGTGTATAATGACAAATGTCCAGCCTCTCTTTATCACTTAAAATAATAAAAAACGTGTTGGTTTTCATAGCCTCACAGAAACAAAGGTGCTTTTTTTGTTCTTCAATTAAAAATATAGAATTTGAAAGTTTGAATGAAAAACTATCCTGATACTGTATGTAATATAGGACTATATAGAAATACGGTTATATAGGATTTTTCTTTCCATTTATCAGCAAATAATAATATCCTCTGCCAATGTATCAACATTCCCTAATGCAGCAGTGATCCTGGTTAGGTAGTGACACGCACAAGCGGTTTCATATACACAAAATCTCTCTTACTCATGCTCTTACATGCTCTCTTTCTCTACCCCATCCCACCCCACCCCCCTTGTTCTTCCCCTCTCTCTCTCTCACCCTCTTCCTCTTCCTCTCTCTTCCTCCCTCAGTAATCCAGGGATTTGACAGAAAGGGATTGGCACAGCTGGTTATGTGTTATGATGTCAGCAGAAGGACATTCTCTGAGTTCTGATAAACACACGTGCGCTAATACACATACAGATGCAAACACCCAGTGTGTTTCATAGTGTAATTGCATATATTATACACTTGGACTTGCCGGCTTCATTTGACCTTTTAGGGCATTTACATTTGTACACAAATATCAGACTGAAGCATCATATACTTGAGATCATGCAGTAAGTAGAGTCTGCAGGCGCATACAACAAAAAGCCATAGCAGTAAAACCAACTGTCTAATAGCATATCCCTCTTGTCCTGCCAATACAGCTCAGACCCGTCAAGGAATGGACTTCACAAGACGTCTGAAGGTGTCCTGTGGTATCTACACACCAATACATTGGTATCAGATCCTTTAAGTCCTGAAAGCGTGAAGTGGGGCTTCTGTGGATTGAACTTGTTTGCACATTCCATCGGTTCACTGGTTGTACATTTTTGGACCATTTTTGCATTTTGGACTTTTGCGTACCAGGAGCACTCCACAAGACCTGCCTGATGTTTTGAAGATGCTCTGATGCACTTGTGTAGCCATCACAATTTGTTGCTTGTAAAAGTGTCTCAGATCTTTACGCTTGCCCATTTTTCCTGCTTGTAACTCCTTACCTTCAAGAACTGACTGTTCACTTTCTGTCTAATATATCGCACCCCTTGACAGATGCCATTGGAACCAATGACAATCAATGGTATTCACTGTTATGGCTGACCAGTGTATGTCATACATGCCTGTGCACTCCCTTGGCTTAATGAATTCACCCACATTGAAGCTATTGCAGCTCTGGATGCTGCTTCACTATAGAGATTTTACATTATCATTAAAACGCGCCATTGATCCGGTCTCCTACTTCCATATCATCTTGTACAAGGTGTGTGTGTGTGTGTGTGTGTGTGTGTGTGTGTGTGTGTGTGTGTGTGTGTGTGTGTGTGTGTGTGTGTGTGTGTGTGTGTGTGTGTGTGTGTGTGTGTGTGTGTGTGTGTGTGCACTCCATGCTGTGTAACTGTGACTCATACAGTCACCCAGAGGACATGTTTGGTGCATTAATCACATGTTGGTAGAATCGAGGGCATTATGCAAATAGCTGTTCAGATGTGTCCATAACACTGCTAGTCCTTTCAGTAGAACCTCTTCTCTATGCATTGAAATGATCCAAAATGTTAGACAACTTTTTTCCCCCCTTTTTTTTTTTTAAGTTGACATTTTATAGATATGAGGTATTTGCAGGATATACAAAAATATAGCATCCAGAAGGGCACAGTGCACTTGTAATTGTGCTTATAAATCGTGAATTTACCTATTCAGGATGAAATACTTAAAATACCATTAGTCACGCTATGAAGCTAAAGCAAAGTTGTGAAAATAAAGTCTTAAAAGCGTTCTAAGAACAGTGCAGCTAAAACGGGGGGAAAGGGAGGGTCCCAGAGAGACAAAGTGAAAGTACACCAGTCACCCATGTCAAGAGCTCTGTCTACAACTAACAAGTATGACACCGAGCTAGAAAGAAGCCATTGCTGAAGAGAAGCTTTGTAGTCAGATGATTAACATTTTTGTGTTTTATGTTTGGCCAAAAAATGTTTAACACCATCCCTGTAGAGAAGTATGGAAAGTGGCAGCATCATCTTGTGGGCATCCTTTTCTACAGCAAGGACTGGTCATCTTGTTAAAACTGAAAGATGGACAGATAGACAATGATAGAACCTAATTCATTTTGCTGATGGAGAAACTTTATCTTTCACCAAGACGGTGATTCCCAAACACAAGGTCAAAACACATGATTGGTACAACAAGAATATTCTGCAGTAGCTAACTAGGCAGTTTTTGAATATTTCTGTCAACAGGTGTTATTCAGCCAACCTTCTGACAGGAAGAATTGTCAGAAATGGCTCCCAAACAGTCTTCAGCTCCTCTGTTTTATGCAATTAATTGTCTTGGATATTTAAATCTTGACTGCACTGCTCTGGATTGTGTGTTTGTGTGTTTGTGTGTTTGTTTGTGTGTGTGTGTGTGTGAATGAGAGAATGGCACATTATTATGCCTCCAGTGTAGAATATGTGTCTCGGTGTCTGTGGCAACCTAGATACATGTGCAGAGAAAGGCTCAAGGTCAGAGCTTTGTCTCTGTCTCTCTCTCTCTCTCTCTCTCTCTCTCTCTCTCAATTTTTCAGTTTTACTCTGTAGGCCTGTTTTTTCCACCCTGTTAGAGCGTTCCAGCTGAGTCGAGTGTGCATCTGCTCTCAGGTTTTAAAGCCAATATAAAATTGGCAGAAGCAGACCTGTTGAGTCCATGTGTTTTATGAGTTACTGATATCAACACAAATATCTGAGCTGCAAATATCTGATGCTACAAGTTAGGTTCTCAGCAAAGCTACCAATTTTCAGGGTGTGTGTGTGTGTGTGTGTGTGTGTGTGTGTGTGTGTGTGTGTGTGTGTGTGTGTGTGTGTGTGTGTGTGTGTGTGTGTTTGTGTTTGTCTCACTGGTTATTTTGAGGTAACCCTGTGTCCATCCTCAGAAGTTGTTAGCCTTGTTTGTGCTATAAATGGCCCTAGGCAGACTTGGTTTTTGCAGTCGTGGCATTGTTTTATTTCTGGGTGATTGGACAGACTGGTGGTGCGTTTGAGGATGCCAGAGGGGGGTCGGCGACTGGGTGACTCAAACGTAAAGTGACACCATATCAGAGACGTTAGGAACAGTGTCATCTCACTCACACACACTCCTCACCCACACACAAACTGTCACTATACTGCATAAACATATTTCACAACACTTCGCAGGATCGCAGGTTTACACTTAATCCCAACTGAAATGAAAATTTTGTGATCAGTATAGAGTCCTTTAGAGGGCTAAATACCCAGAGTGACCAAATACTGGTTATAATTGTATGTATACAGTTTTACATTTATATTTTCATTTGGTTCTATAAGTAACCATTAACCACATGTGTCCATGTAAATAGCTTTTTTAAGACTTAATGAGCTTCTTCCCCAATTTAAAGGTTCTTTACAATTAGATGTCTCACACCTCCATTACAGAACTTTTAAAGGGGTCTTAAAGGGGCTTTAAAGGGGTCTCCATTGCAGGGGCTTTAAAGAACCAAATGTGGTTCATCTATAGCATTGCTTTTTTTTGTACCACCTTTATTTTTTAAGTGTGTTGGTGATATTTTGTACACATACTGGTAAAATCAGTGGGGGATGCTACATTTATCTTGTGCTTATGACCTTTACGGACACATATTATATTGCTACATCGACACTAAACAGTCACAGAGTATAGAATTGCTGTAGAAGAAGTACCATGATCATTCTCAAAAGACACTTGAGAATAATTTCAGTCATTATAATAAAACATTATTTTAATTACATCCAAGCTAGATTTGCCTGCCTTTAGGTCAATAATGAAAGTGGAGCTTTTAACCTGTGCTTTTAAGCCTGATTAGCTTCTAAGGATCTGTGCTTTTATCATCCTGACAATCTCTGAAAACGTTAGGTGTGTCATGCGTAACCACATTTCCTTTATGTAATCATGCAATCATTTTGTTGTTAGTGGGTGATATGTCTGATAAGGAAATCTGGGGAAGGCTGCCATGCAAACTTTTTGATGTAAATTTTGTGGGTTTGTCATTCTATGCAAATGAGTTCTGTGGCAATAGCTGGTTGTTGTGAATTTGTGTTGTGATGCAAGGGCCATTGTATGTGATGTAAAGCAGCACAGTGTATGAGTTTTTTATTTATTATTTATATTTGTTTTGGAATGGGAGGGAGATGAAGAGAGGGTGTGGGTGTGATCTTGCTTTCTGTAGATGATAATGATTGTAATCTTACAAAGCTTGAACACATTTCCTGCTAAAACCTAAGATCGTAATGGACAGAAGGGCAGATGGCCATCTTCAGTCACTCTGATTCTTCTTGCTGGAATTCCAGCCATACCTTACACTCAATTGCATTGCTTTGTTGCCCCTTTATTCAAAAACATAAATGGCCCCAATATCATTCTGCATTCATGATCAAGTGGGAGCTGGAAAGTTTGCGTCCTCCAAGTATTAAAGTAACAGTGTGTTTTAAGCTTTTTAGGCAGCCCTTAGCATTCATGTTTGTGTATAATGTGTGTGCTGTTTGTTTATAAATATAAGTACTAAGGGATACTTAGCTTAAGTCATTCTGTACAAGACGTTTAACCAAATTGTACACTGTTTATTTCTTTATCAGTGCTGTATTCACTGTGAAATGCCATAACCTTCATCCTCATTTAAAATAAGTCCACACTAACCAAACCAACTCTGTAACTCTGACAGTGTAAGGCCTGTTTTATAAGTCTCTTTTATGCCCACAGCAGCCAAACAGGAGTGAATGTCCTTTTTTTCCCCTGACCTCAGGCAGCTGAAGTTTAGGAATGCTTTGAGGTGGGAAGCTTAGGGGTTGAACAATTCCCAGTTGTCATGGACGCTGCATGAGCTTAGTGAAGTTTACCAATTGAGGTTGCTCATAAAAACCCACTGCTTTGGAAAGGCTGGATAGCATGAACATGTGGAATGGGAAGGAGATGGAGAAGGGTGTGGGTGTGATCTTGTTTTTGGTAGATAATAAGGATTGAAATCTTACAAAGCTAGCTTATCCACATTTCCTGCTGAAATCTAATTTTTGATCTTAATGGACAGCAGGGCAGACAGCCATCCTTAGTCACCCTGACTCTTCTCACTGGAATTCTAGACATACCTTACATTAAACTGCATCTGTGAGAAACCACTTGACTGCAGCCATATGTTATCTACGACAAGTGCAATCTAGGGATGCCCAGAGCCGATCCAGTGGGTCGGGATTGGAGATGATCCAGGCCTCATTAAAAAACATATATAATTAAATATTGACTATTTTAAGCTTATTCCAGTTCCAATCCTTTGTTTTTACTGTTCGAGCAGAGCTCTGGCATCCTCTAGGCACCATTAACAGTTTAAAGTCTAAGTGTGGAACTGTTGTAGAGAAGAACGAGAGCTTGACGTAATATCTGTAGTTCCTGTGCTTTGACTGTTTTTGAGCCGCTTTATTTTCAGATGTTTGTCTGTTGTCTTTTTTCTGCCATGTTTGCTCATGCTGCTTAAACCACAAGGGGAAATGAGCTTTCACCAGGTCAGGATTGGGACATCTCTAGCTCAAACGCCCTTGTCAGAACCCACACACCCACTCTCACTATGGTGTGGTGATGCACAACCCTTAAAAAAATTGAATGTGTTGCATGCATGTATGTATGTATGTATGAATATGAATATGAATGAGTCCAGTGGCTAAATCAAGACTTCCGGGCCTGGTAAAAATTTCATTTTGATGTTATTACTGTTTCCCAGGTGCAGATGTGTTTTTTTTTTTTTTTGCCTCTTTTAAGAATATTATACAGTTGTTTTAATAGAACTATGAAAATAACTTCAGTGTATAGCAAAATGTCTGAGATTTAAACATTTAAAGGTGGGGTGTAATTATTTTTTACAACACTGCAGTAAATGCAAATTGTGATTTGAGCTCCCCCAGATACCAAAACTTATCTAAAGTGAAAGAATCATGTGGACTGAGGTGCCATTTTCCCTATTAGAGTCAGTGGAGCATCAGCGTTCTGATGCTGGTATTCTAAGGTGAAATTGCTACATTTTGCTTTAACCATTCATTTAAATGAGAATGAAAACAAGACAGAGTGATTACATTTTGTTCTCACACAATCCCTGTTCATGATGAGTATTAAGAAAAGACAGAGCCACAGGAACTTCACTACAGATTTGGAAATATACATAACATATACATTATGTTTTCTCTGTAATCCACATTTTATAAATGTTTACGCATTTAAGTCTCTGATATCTAAGCCGGTGTTCCCACATTGGTGAGTCTGTAAAATCTAACTGTATTCATTTGCCAACATGCATTGTCTCGCCACCCTTTTAATGAAAATGTGTACCTTCACACTGTTCTGTGTGAGTGTGTGAGTGAGACAGACAGACAGAGATGGTAAGAAAGAGAGACCAAGGGAAAGGGAAAGAGAGAGATTGGGAGAGCGAGATTGCCATAAAATGATGCTGAGCATATGCCATGACAATAGGGGATTTGTATCCCCTCTTCCTCTACTCCACAGAGCGCTGAGCCTGAGCCAGTTGAAGCAATCCAGTCAAACACAATTACTAATCCTTTTGGCTCAGGCACAGAGCGAGCAAGAGGAGAGGATAGAAGAGGAAGAAGCAGAAACCTTAAGTCAATTATGAAGTATACTGAGCTTGACCTATCAAATACAGATACATTTTCTGATTCGCACCATTTGGGTCTTTTCTGTTTATGATTATACAGTATATTATTGGGATTTTTTTGCTTTCAGGCCATCAGCCTTCTTAACATCTTTGTTTATATTGCTTATATAACGTCTATCCCATATGGACAAAGGTATTGGGATACCTGCTCATTCTTTGTTTCTGAAATCAAGGGTATTAAAAAAAAAGTTGATCTTGCTTTTTTTTTTTTTTTTTTTTTTTTTGAGTAACTCCATCTACTGTCCAAACAAGCCTTTCTACTAGATTCTGGAGCATTGCTGTGATGATTTGATTGCAGTCAGTGACCAGAGCATTAGTAAGGACATGATGTTGGATGATACCCACCCAGCCTCATCCCCAACTCCCTAATTCATTCCAGACATACTGGATGGAGCACAGTCCTTCCAGAGAACACAGTTCCACTGCTCCACAGCTCAGTGCTGGGGGGGCTTTTTACCCCTCTAGCCCACAATCGGCATTAGGCATGGTGCCAATGCTATTATGAGTTCTCACCTACAGGGACTACACATGCTGTGTGTATATTTGCAAAGCTGTGTCAGCATCGGGTGCAACAAGTAGATGAATGCATTCATTTAAAGGGGTGTCCATAAATATTTGGACAGATGGTGTATTCGTAATTACAGGTTAAAATACCTGATGTTTTCAAAAGGTCTTAAGTGTTAGTTTTTCAGCAACTGCCTTTCCGTTCTCAGCCAGATACTTGTTGAAAAGGACATTAGCAATGTGCTAATTAATTACTACTTCTAATTTTAGAAGTCATAGAATATTTGGGCAGCTTTAATTGGAATATTTCGGCAGCTGTTAAGTGGAGTATGTACTGTTCAAAGAAACTTAAGCCACTGTTTATTGATATATATATATTTTATTCCTATTTTCTAGTAGTGAATAGCTAGCCTTGCAGTGAATATAGTGACATTTGAGAGAGAAATAAATACAGATACAGGATAGACCGGTGGAGAGGGGAGTGATTTCTTTTCATTAGTCATATGAAAACCACTTTATTCATATACCTTCAAAACAAACGAACAAAGACTTTTCTGTTTCATGTCTTAATTCCTTTACTTTAAAATGAAAGTAAAATAACTAATATCATGTGTATATAATAAATTATTTATATATTAAAAATCTATGAATAAATATATTATAAAACAGAATAAATTCTGATTCCCTGAGCCATGTTCATAGATCACAACATCTGAATATAGATTTCAGATGTTGTGAGATGGTCATAGGTGTGCGTATATCCCATATACGCACACCTATGACCATCTCACAACATCTGAAATCTATATTCATGTGCCACTGCTTTACATGCATTTCGTTAGCTGCAGAATATTACAAATAGACACTTTTGAGGTAAATGGTGTTTAGGTGTTCCTGTTAGACTGCTTAGCTGCCAGAGTTTAAATTGACTAAAGGTGTAATGGTTATTATATTATATTATTATTGCAAATATTATTCACATATCGTCACTGTTCGATGAAAAACATGTATGTCCAAAAATGTTCTTAACTTTAAATTGAAGTATAAATGTAAAATAGTCTATTCTGATTAATTTAGACTATTTTTATTGGTTATCCAGAATTATTTACACAGTGTAATTGAACAGCAGCAATAAGTACTCTCACCCTTTTTTTCTGTTTAAATCCTGATATCAGGCGAGAAATATAGTACTATAGTTTGCTCGGTTAAGCTAATACTACTCAGGCAGCTTGTTGAGCTAAAGAATAAAAACACAGCCCCAGGCTAGCCCTATACTTCCTGCAACTTCTTTAGAGCAAAAGTCCCCTTAGAAAGAAGGAGAATCTATGCATTTCTGTGCGCCCAAAAAAACCTGAGAAACTACGCCTTATTATTATAGCTAAACATTGACTCTAAAAAGAAGGCATTGTGTGGCAGAAGAATAGTTTATTATTAAATAAATCCATTTATAATGTTGAACATTGGTGTTTTTTTAATCTAATTTTATATTGCCCACCGTTTTAAAAAATAATAAGCCATCAAGGCAGTGCATTACTGCAATTTTATCACTGGGGACAAGTTTTTTTTGGCTTGGCTTCCTCCCGATTATAAAATCGCAGTAACACAGTGCCTTGCGTGGCTTGTTGGTTTATTTTTATACTAATTCCAAGGACAGTATCATGGTGCTCGATTCTAAAAAATGACACTCCTCAGTCCTTCACAGACAAACAACTGATTAACTGAAAGCTCCTCATCTGGGTAGTAACTGTGTATATATATAACTTATCCAACACTGTTTCGTAAATCCGTGCTTAAAGATGCTTGTTAATGAAATTTAACAAATCTATGTGCTGGCTGTATCATACTATATTTATGATTTATGTACATCTGTTCTAATGTGATCTAGAGGTTTTTTTTTTACTACCACAGACTCTTATTGGTAAGTTAGATGGTTTTAAACAATGTGCTTAGGTACCTAAAACTATTGCACAGTACTGTATATCTGTACAAAACTCCTCAAACAGAGCCAAGACCAAGCGTTGTTTGTTTGATTCTGATTGAATAGTTCTGCTGGTATCAGCTATCACTTCCCTCCAGCTTCGGAGTCAACAGGGATTTAATTTGTGTTTTAAAGGCTGAGTATTGTCTTTATGCTCATATGCAAGCAGTATCAGACGAATGCTGATACAAGCAGAAACCCAGTGCGCACCCTGACCGTAAAATCTCTGTTGTACGACGTTCCAAACCCTGGCCATGGAGTTCCTCCTCCTTGCTCGAACACACTCTGCCCTCTAATCAGCTAATTAACAAGCTCTTTATGAATTTACAGTGATGTGTTAGAGTGAAGGGGAAAAAAGCTACACTTTACAGAGCAGGGATATTTCAGGATTAGGGTTGGGAACCTTTGCCTTAGAACAGTAGGTTCTAAGTCTTAACACAGTGTTGCTCGAACCGGTCCTTAGGGCTCCCCTGGCTGCTTCATGTTTTTGTGCACACAGAACTCCCAACACACCTGCCCCAGCTGTTCAGTGTTCTTAATGATTTGCTTCAGGTGTGCTGGGAGCTGGCTTAGATGATGAAAACATGGACCAGCTGGTCTGCTTTGAGAACCCCCTCCCAACAAAAGGCACCCCTTTGCTCCAAACATGAGCGAAGTCTCATGAGCAGCAGTTTGAACAGCTCTGTTTACTATGCTGTTTTTCCTCCGTCGTTTTCATTAGTCGATTGCTTGCATGCCCGTTTTGCTCGGCCCTGGCTTCCCTCCACACTGCGCCGTCCCGCGTCAGTGCTGATCTGGGACCAGAAGTCTCTGCTAGGCTTGTAGTGGCGTGGGTCAGAGCTTGAGCTGGGAAAGAGGGTCCTGAATCAGCTATTTCCCACTTGGTACGGCCTTTCTCTTTGCTGCATTATGTCATTCTGGACCTGCTGTGTTCTGGCTCGAAGCGGCGTGCTGGCAGCTCTGAAACCTGGTCGTCTGCCATCGTCAGTCGAGACTGAATGATGTCACATCCTGGGCTTCGCTGACCAATGTTTTTTGGCCTGCGGTCCCAGAACATGTGTCCGCGAAGAGACGCAGGGGATGTGTTTGATATTTGCAGTGTGTGATCTCCGTTGTTTATGTAATGGCTGATTTAGATATGGAGTGCCGTATTGGAGAGGGTTGTTGATGATTACGAGCAAGATGCCCCCCCTTTTTTTAAAAAAAAAAGAAAAAAAGGATAGCAGGAACAATGATTGAATTGTCACCGGTTGTTTTTGCGTACTTGTTTTTTGTATTTTAAAAAATGTGTACATGGAAAAAAATACAAATAGGTGCACTAACATAACATAACTCAACATAACTCAAGTCTCTCTCTCTCTCTCTCGCTCCCCCCCCCCTCAGAGCTCAATTCAAATCACCTTTGATGACAACCTTCAGCTCCCAACCTCTGCATCCATCGACCATGTGACCTGCACAGACCAATCAGCACACAGCATGGTAAATGATCAACCTGCCCCCATAACAGCCAACCTTACCTATTGGTATTTTAACCTGTATTACACCTGAATTGTGGTGTCTTGTATCCTCCTGCCACAATTGCCCTTGTTTGGCTTTTTCATCTCCTGTCTGAATTTCACTGTCCTCCCCTTCCAGGTTCTGCAGTGCAACTGTTCCGTTGACATGGTAACGTTCCCAGTGAGTGTCACTCAGCAGTCACCAGCAGCTGTCTCCATGGACACATACCAGATCACCATGGAGCCCATGGAGGCCCAGGTAACTTCTATATAGGAGTAATTACATTCAGGAATACATGTACACCCATCAGCCATGACAACGCGCCTGTCGAGGGGTGGGATATATTAGGCAGGATGATGTGTTGGAAGCAGGAAACGTGAGAAAGCTTAAAGATCTAAGCTTTGGCGAGCCAAACAGTGATGGATAGACTACTGGGTTAAAGTATTTTCAAAACGCCAGGCAGGTCTTGTGGGGTGTTCTTGGTGTGCAGTAGTTAGTACCAAAAGTGGTTCAAGGAAGGACACCTGGTGAACTGGCAACCAGGTCATTGGTGTCCAAGGCTCATTGATGTGATTGGGGTCCAAAGACTTGCCCATCTGATCCTATCCCACAGAAGATCTACTGTAGCACAAACTGCTGAAAGGACCTACACAAGATTAGACAGATGGTTTCCAGAAAGATTTACCCAGTTTTGCTGAGAACAGAGTTTTCATTTGCATTTTAAAAGCAAATATTCTGTTTAAATATATGCAAAATATTATACAATGGCAGAAACTGTAATGTGTGAGCTGCGTCATAGCTCCAAAATCATGTTGCAAACTGAATAGACCTTAAGGCTGCGATTAGTCAGCAGGATCACCCTGCTTTGGTATAAAATCCATTTAAATCCATTATTTGCTGCGTGCAGACAACCCGCTGGGCTTCTTCTTGATGGGTTGTTTTGAACATGACAAGCTTACTTGCAAAGGAATCATCATTTTTAGTGATGCTGTATTTGCTGTGTAGATTGCATTGAAAGGATCAAACACATGAGAAATTAAGAAATATTTAACAATGTCTTATCTTTCTGTTGTTTCAAGTAAAACCTCAGAAAGTACAGTGTTTTGGTTGGAGGTGCATCTGCAGTGTCAGATTACATGAAGCTCCCCTTTTGCCGTCTCAATAATTTAATGGAGCTTTAGTGTGACTGTGGAGACTGTAGCTCACGGAGTTGATGGAACCGATAGATGATATCCTTTCATTATAATGTGTATCTAAAAAAAAAAAATTATGGCAGTTATTCTGGATTTAATTGTGATTATTGATTGTGACTAATGGACATGCTCATTTTAAAACATTATCTGAGTGGGCTACAAAGAAAGCTTTTAGACTACATGAGTGCCAATAATTCATTAAAACGCTCACACAGTTTTTGAGTAGAACATCAGAGCCTGAACAGTGATCTCCCAGCACACTTAAAGAGGACAAAGGGCTGCATGATTAATCATATATTTGTTGTTATTGTGATGGGAGTTTCTGCTGTGAACATATCATTAAATAAGTGTGAGTGAAGAGCAGACATTTTAACTAGATGCTGCAGTGCTGATAACAAAGAACGGAAAACTGTATTTATCAAACCGTAAACCTTAAACACTGTTGCAGCAGACCCGCTTGTTATCAGAATAGGGGTCGCTTGCCTAAAAGCTAACACAAGACAAGTGACTTCACCTTCTCTTTGTTTTTTCTGACATCTTTAAAAACAAACTGGACTAACACAGCTGACTACCAAATTAAATCTGAACACACATCATAATGGCAAGCGCTGGCTGTTTTGCATTATTTTTGTTTGTTTGTTTGTTTGTTTGTTTTTGGGGGGGAGGTGTTTTTGTTTTTGTTTTTTTCAGTCAAATTCACAAAAGCTAATCCGGGGTAAGCAGGTTGGTACTAGGCTAAAAAGTAACCCAATATCTTCAGTTTGCTAACTGCACTACGATGAGCGAACAGCAATGCTATCTGGGAAGGTTTGACAATACATATTTACAGTCTTTTGCAAATGCATTTATCATTCACAGTACAAGCATTTCATATGTTGAGCTAGATAGTAATTGTCACCAGTGACCACTGTTGTAAATGCTGATGTGCGGGGACTGCTGCAGTTGCAGGTTTGTCTGGAGGAGGTGGAGGAAGAAGGCCTGTTGGTTTCCTGGACGTTTTCTCAGCAGCCCCTGCCGTCTTTGATTGTGACACCATGGCAGAGAATTCAGAGAGAGGTAGGAGGTTGGGAATTAACAGGTGTAAAAACATTTCTTGCCTTCTGTTTGCAATAATTGGATTTTACTGCTTAGAAAGCTTAAGGTATTAACACATTGCAGCTTGTCCTATAATTGCACTTGACTTGATCAGGTCAAAACTATTCAACTTTGCAGTGATGTGGTGCTTAATTTTACAAACCTCACAAGCATATTAGTAATGTTCCTAGAAACAGAATAGTGACAGACAGGTGTCCCATAGTTGATCTGTGACCTTTGGTTTGTTGGCTGTGTGTAGAGCTCTGAGGAGGAGGTGGATGTGGATATGATTGCAAAGTTGGTGGAGGACACCCTATACGCCACACAACCTGCCATGATCCTGAACCTAAGAGCATGTGTCTCCAGCCCTGCTGTAAGAACACACACATACATGCGCACACACACCCACACAGACGCAACACACCTTTCCCGTCCTATCACCACTTCTTCAGTGAACCTCAGGCTAATGTATCAGTTGAACAATACCTATTTAACCCAATTAAATCTGAAAAAAAGCTGAATATTGAATATTTTATTTAATATTGCATATTAAATAAAAAAGGAGGCAAAAATGCAATCTCCTCGAAAATTACCTTTTAATTACCATTTAATTACCATTTAATTACAATTTAATGTTTGTTCTGAGTTATTTGTAAGCCACTGTTCTGTGTATGGCAGTGGATGCTAAAATTGTTACGTGATGGTTGTCGAAGAAAAGTCCATAGTTTTCTGTTTTTGTAGCATGTTTGAGAGTGACTCATCCCAGTAATATTGTATTTTCATTATAAGCTAAGATAAAGAGTGGCTGCATGAGTGACAATGCACACACAATGGATTGTAGCAAACAAAGTCTCTAAGTGGGGTGGAAATGCAACTACCAAGCAACTACACTGTTTTAACACATTAACTTGGTAACTTTTCAAAGCAGTAAGACAATAAATGTACAATTCTAAGTTGCAGAGTTGTTTAATTCATGCATGTTAAACAATGTCATGTTCTTCCATGTTTTTGGTAGCCATCAGAAGTGACCCCTGATTACATTCCAGCGACCTAAAATTTCATGTTTGTGTGGATGCAGAACAAAATGTCTGGATATGTGTGGCAGGATCTTAATCCGTATAACCACCTGATTATACGCTATGATGTTATGATGATAACTGTGCTGCTCTGACGAGCCTACTAATAATAATAGCTTTATGTATATAGTAACTTTCATACATAAAATGCAGCTCAAAGGCTTCACAGCTTATGTAAATATCCTATAATATATACAAATAAACATAAAAGAAGTACAGAAATGAAAAGATCATTAAGATGTAAAATAAAAAATAAAACAATAACTTTAAAAACAGTAAAGGGATCTTGGGTATGTGTTAGTTCTCTGGCTGCAGTATTCTACACAAGTCTGAGAGTGTCAATTGTGGTTTTAGGTAATCCTGTGAATAATGCATTATATAAGCCTAGTCATGAAAAAACAAAAGCATGGATCAGCTTCTCAGTCTTTTACAATATGAGAATATGTCTAAATTGTGCTAGATTTCTTGTTGTAAGTTGTAGTGTAGTAATGTTTTAGTGATGGTACCAAGATTTTAATGTGAAGGTAAATGTTTACACCATTGTAAACAATTGTATGTCCTCTGCTTTGCTATGGATATAAGGTAAGCTACTACATAACATACATTTAATTAAATTTAACATCTGCCCTGTTACATTTGCACAGTTTCCCAGAGAAAAACAGGAAGGTGGGAAGAACTCTCCACAGCAGAGCAATGCTCTCAGGCGCCTTCTGGTGCGTCATCTTAAAGCCTCCAGTGTCAAAAAAGGTAGCCCTGCCCTATAGCCACTATACACATGAACAGTTTTGTTTGCATGCTGCTTGTTTGTGTAGATTATATCATTAATTCTGAAAAGGCACACCTTTTGAAGTAGAACAGTGTTTCTAATTATGAAGCAGGTCCTATTACTTCTACAGCTTGTCATTCATTTGTTTGTCTTTTCCTTGGTGCTGTTGTTCTACTTTGATCTAATCTGCATCTTCCTTGCTGTAACATTTTTCTTATGATCATTACCTTGTAAACTTACAAATCTGGAATCCATAAACAGTTCATCCTCAAGCTGTTTTTTATAGGTTGTCAACAGTTATAGCTTGTGAAGTTGACATACAAAGTTTTCAGTGCTGTTTAAGATGCTTTTTGTTATTGGCAGGAATGATCTGGAAAATAATAATGCTGTGTGTATTCAGGTTGCCAGGCTCATGTTGGGGAGCTGTGCTGTGTCCTGAGCCTGGACATCCCAGCACTGGAGAAGAGAACACGCTTCCTGATGCCTTCCTCTAGTCCTGGAGCCAAGCTGGACTGGGGAGAGGACCTTACACTGTGAGTGCACTGTATTTGGCCAGCAGTCTTACTTAAAATAATAATAATAACAATCCATTACTGATGACTAATTACTTCTCTAACTGTAATTTTTCTTTGACTTTACTCTACCACTTAATTTTTTTTCTCAGATAGCCACTACTACTGCAAAGTACAAGAGATCCTAACAGCCCTTTAAGACTTGAAATGTTGTGAGATGTAAATGTCCTTTAAAAAGACATGCCTCTCTCCCTGCTTTCAGCACAACACAGACAGTTCATCATAGTAATCTTTGTTCATCATCATCATATAAACATGATATAATATTTAGACAGTTAGTGCTTGGTCACTTGTTGCAGGTAGCACAAATACACAAATTATGTACAAGGATAGGCACAGATAATATACACTCATCAGAGCACTTTAATCAGGAGACCTGTACACCAACTCATTAATGTAGTTATGTAATCAACTGTTTGTGTGGCAGTGGGGAAATGCATAAAATCATGAAGGGAACTTTACAATGGGGGAGCTTGTGATCTCAGTGATTTTGAGCATGGCATGTTTGTGCCAGACAAGACAAGTGATTCTACTGCTGATCTCCTGGGATTTTCAGCAAAACAGTCTCTAGAGTATACTGATAATGGTGTTATAAAGAAATAATATCCAGTTAGCAGCATTTCTGTGGATGGAAACCACAAAGCTTGTTGACCAGTGTGAGCTGTCAGAATGGCTATGGAAACTGTGTACAATTAATGCGAACAGAAAAGCATTTTAGAATGCGCGACACATCCAACTTTTGACGTCAATGAACTACAACATCAGAAGATCACGTTGGGTTCCACCTTTGTCCGTCAAGAACAGAAAGCTGAGGCTGCAGTGGACGCAGGCTCACCAAAACTTAACAGTTGATGCTCACCCAGTTGTTGGATCTAAATCCCATAAAACATCTTTGGGATATGGTAGAGTTGGAGATTCACAGCATGAAGGTGCTGATGCAGTCATGTAAACATGAACATAGTCAGTAAATGTAATGTGTTTGCAAGAATTTAAATTGTAATGGGTTGCATTTCCCCCAAAACACTGCTGACCAGTACCAAATGGGCCATGTTTACATGTATGTATATGTATATGTCTCAATTCCTGATCTATATGTATGTATATGTGGACCACGTGTGGACCACATGAAGTAACTGCGAACAATTGGTACAGTTGCAACTAACAAACTATGTCCTCAACATGTCAAACTGTATATGGTACATGTTAGTAATTGATCGCTGCTGGTGAGAAGTAAAGTAGGGTATCAAGGCTTTGCATAGTTTTGACTTTAAATAACCCCTTGAACATTGCTTTGAGCAAAATGTATTTGTGCCTTGAGACTGGGGATCCAGGATAAGCTGCCTGATGCTTATATAATCATATTCATTGCAATATGAAAAGTAAAATATCCCAGATCCCAGTATTCTTAGTCTGCAATAAAACAGATTAAGCCTAATAATAGACTGAATTCTACAGACAGTCAAGATTCTGCACTGAAATGCTGTTTTGTCTAGAATTATGGTTAGAAATTGAACTAGCAGTCTGGTCAAATCAGATGTATTTGTGTTGCACATTTTACAATTTATACTGCACAGGAATCCAGTAATTAACCAAAGGTTCAAAAAAGCATAAACACATAAAACCCTTGGTGGGTAAGTCAAAGGTGACTTAGCAAGAAAACACTCCTTCTGTAAGAGTTAGTAGAAAGTTGTGGACTCCAGTTCTGGAGATCTGAGCTGTTGCAAGTGAACCACAGCCTTGCATTCATTGATTAATGTAATGCTGTTCATACTGAATGTAATGTTTTTCCATTTACTGCATGAAATTCTTTCTCTAAAAGAGACATCCAACAAAGTGGTTTTAACAGACAACCCTCTGCATCCTCAACTGACCCTTTTAGCGCGTCCTGCTGCTACATGAATCGAATCTCTTTTCATGCTAATAGAGAAGTGCTGAGTGTTTTCAGATAATCCCTTTATTCATAAAAGTGTGAGATTTCCTCCGAATCCACTCTCAACCATTGTGCTGCGGATTTTTAGAGCCTTTGACTGGGCAGACGAAATGATGAACTATTGGTTCATTCAAAAGCATTCTTTGCGTGTTCACTGAAGCTTTTGATCTGAAAAGTTGTAATCAATGGCTTCAGTATCATGCTGTACCAAAATAGCCTTGACCATTAATAGAACAGAGACATTGTCTTTACTAAATGACTAACCTTGACATTAGTATTGCTAAGAGGTGTTTTAACTGTTTTTGCTAAGGTTATTCACAAACTAGTTTTTAGATGTAGTTTTTCATACTGTGTTTTGCGTGCACACTCTCTTACAGCCTTGTTTGTTTCTCTTGTAGGGATTTGCAACCAGAAACCAAAGAACTCAAAGTTAGACTTGTGGAGCGTAATAGCAAAGGAGAACGTAAGTCAGTCCTTGAGACCAAAACACACTTTCACTTAATGATTTGCTTTGTTTAGACTCCACTAGAAATGTATTGGCTATAATAAAGGCTCTTAATTCAGACTCTTCCCAGTTCTTAGGTCCTTAGGAACCCACTGTCCTGCACATTTGTTTAACAAATCATTGTGTTCCTGACATGGTTATACAAATATAATAGCAATAAGACTAATGTTACCAGAGGCCTATAAATTGTTTTATACCACTTCATAGTAACACTACTCTATACCACAGAGATGGTGGAAATTGTGCAGGGCATTGAGCCTGTAACATTGGAGTTTGGTGGGAACCTTTCCTCAAATTATACTTTTGGAGGCATTATCACTTTATTCACATTATTTTCAGTGTGGAACTATAGCTTTATAACTTTTAACCTTTATATTTACCGTTTCATCTGGCAGAATATTTGCCAGGTCATGCCTGCTTATCGCTGGATCTCCCTAAGAGGAGTCCCAATGGACTTCACAAGCTGTCTATCACACCAGGTCATGGTCTGGCACCAACAGCTACTGTCACCTTGGAGGTGAGTGGAGTCTTGGGCATGGTATTCAGGTGCACCACACTGGACATACCTCTACAGCCACGGATGTGTTTTGTCTAGAAGTATAAATTAAAACCCAACTGGAAAACAGTAGAAATAAGTGAATGAAGAATCTTTACATTGGTAAAGAATATTTACATTGGTTCTTTTTTAAAGGCTTACTTTTTATGAAAGTATTACAGCGTGAACTAGGTCAGAGGGAATGATTATTAGTACAGATACAATTAATGTAGTAACAATTGTCAGACATAATGAAGTCAGTGGAGAAATGTTGGTTCCTTACAGAGTCAAAGCCACATTAATGTAATTCAGTTAGGTCTGAATCAGAAATCAGTATTATAACTATATATAACTATGTATCAAGATGTGTATCTTGGTCACTTTATCAGTCTTTAGTATCAGGATGTATCAGGTCTGATGCATTTGAGACACATGTTATGTAAACAGGGTCAGGGATGGATGGATCAAAAGATCAGTTTACAGATAACTAGATTGACTGATGGATTGATTGCTTCATTGTTATTGTAATGTAACAATAAAATAAAATATATGATAAAATATAGAATGTGTTAAGCAGCTGAATGTAATATGAATGTAAACTCTGAGGAATCATACAAGAGAAATTTGCACATTTTTGGAATTAAATTCCAGAGTAGTAGTGACCCTATAAACAACTAATGTAGGTAATGAATAGCCATGAAAGGTAAAATGTGTGCATGTATAGCAGCTGATAAATATGTATTTTGGGGGATGTTGCATGTTTAGAGAATTGCAATTTAGAGAATTGTTTCTATAAACAAGCAGTCAGAATCTTTACATACTAAAGATTCTCACCACCTAGAATTGCTCTAAACCAGTTGAAGGTTTTTAACATTTAGATCTAATAAATGTTTTGTGTCAAAGAAAAATAATAAACTACTATTCATTCACTTCACTTAGGAGCTTGTATTAAAGAGTCTTTGGTCTGTTGTTAACAACTTCCACAAAGCTTCAGTCAGTGTCTTGCAACACCGATGAGTTGTGATAAGCCACTGTTCCAAATGTCTGTGTGAATTATTTAACAGAAGTGTATCTTTTTACTTCAGATTACCCAGCAGACTGACTACTTGTGTCTGATTAACTTGATACCTCTCCATGGCTCTCCATTTGTGTGGTCACTGTTACTTTTAACCATAACTATGCAGTAGGCTAGTTTTCCGTTGGTCTGAGTGTGCACTGTGGTAATCTGATTTTGTATGTTGTTGTTTTTTTGTTGTTGTTTGTTTTGGGTTTTTTTGCAGCTCTTATACATGGAGCTGAAAGATGTGCGTGGGTGTCAAAATGCCACACCGCTGCGCTCCTCAGTCACACCATCTAAAAAGGTGGATGTAGACCGCACCATCATGCCCGATGGCACCATCGTCACCACGGTTACCACCATCCAGTCACGACCAAAACTGGACCGCAAACTTGGTACCTAGACATCCAGTTACTACTAGATTTTTTTTTTTTTACCAGAGCTAGTTTTTAATTTACCATTAAAAAAAAAAAAAACTAAACTAAAAATGGACTATATGGACAAAATTATTGGGACACCTGCTCATGCATCATATCTTTTGAAATCAAAAGCATTAAGTTTATCCTGGTTTTGTTGAACTAACTGATTTTGGAGAACTGCTGTGAGGATCTGAATGCATTCAACGACAAGAGCATTAATGAGGTCAGAGTGTTGAATGATCAACGCCCAACAGCCTCCCCAACTCTCCCACACATCCCAAAAGTATTGGATGGAGCACCATCATTTCACAGAACAGTTCCACTGCTCGGTGCTGGGCATCAGCCCCACACCTAGAAGGCAGTTTGCCATTAAACTCTAGTTACTAAGGCGCATAGTGGTTTATATGACACTACAGTGTGTCCTATGAGTCACTGTCAATTATAGCCATAACTTCTGTGTGTTTGTGTATCTGCTCTGTATTATTACAGCAGAAAGCCCCCTGTCAAATAGGCTGGACCCTGTAGCAGAGACAGCCATCCGACAGCTGGCGGAGTCAGCAAGTAGGGCAGCAGAGATCTGTGTGCTGTGGTGCTCTGTGCTGGGGGCTTTATATTCCTTTAGCCCATGGGAATCTATGATGCCAATACATTCATTGTTTATCTGCTCCAGAGAGTTCAATTTTATTGACAATACTTCTCTATAGGGACTAGACAAGCTGTGTGTCCTGTATCTGTGTAGCTGAATGCATTCATTAGGAGTGTCCACAAAAATTTGGCCATATAGTGTACCTTGTAGGCTATAGTTCAAGACACAAATAAATGTATGAACAAATATGTCAGAAACAGGTGTTTATTGTTTGTAAATAAAAGTAAAATCCAGCAGTCAAAAGAGCCATGACCTTCATATGACTGTTTTACTTCTCTCCTTACTATCGTTTCTGTGCCTAAATGTGTGCGTACAGGAGATTCTCCCTCCAGGTCTCCGTCTAAGGTGGAGGTGACAGAGAAAAGGCCCACCATGCTGACAGAGAGTTTCCATAGTCGATCCAGCATCAGCCCCACACCCAGCAGTCAGTTCACAATTCAAGTTACTAAGGCTTATAGTGTTTTATAAAACACTGACACTACAGTGTGTCCTATGAGTCACTGTCAATTATAGCCTTAACTTGAGTTCTGTGTGTTTGTGTATCTGCTCTGTGTTACAGCTGAAAGCCCCCTGTCAAATGGGCTGGATCCTGTAGCAGAGACCGCCATCCGGCAGCTGACTGAGTCAGCAAGTAAGGCAGTGAAGAAGACTCCCACTAAACGCAGCACCCTCATTATCTCTGGAGTGTCAAAGGTCAGATAATGTTATAATGATGTTGTGCTCTGAGACATTCTCACTCATAAAGCGTTAGATTTTAATAGCTATTCATTTTATTTATGTGTGCAACATTAGCTGCCTTTCCATCCAACCAACTTATAGCTTAAAGAAACAGAAACAATAATAAATTAATTTAAATAAATTAAAATTCCTCTATTAATTTATTTCCCCTTATCCTCCAGGTTCCCATTACAGAAGATGACTCTGCACTGTCTATGGGCTATGCTGCAGCCATGGATGCTGCTCTGCAGGGGGAACATTCTCCAAGCGGGGCCCCAAACCACCACGGAGTTGCACCGCACCAAGACGCAGATGAGACCACGCCATCTGATGTCTCTGAGCGGCCGTCTGTGGATGATGTGGAGTCAGAGACGGGCTCCACTGGAGCACTGGAGACACGCAGCCTCAAAGACCATAAAGGTGAGTGGGCCAGGAGAACATTAGGGAAACTCAAACAAATATCTATACATACTTTTTAAACACAATGTTGAACACACATTGAATGTAAATATGTTGAAAACAATGTTTACATTTTTTTTTTTAAAATGGTGAAAAGTATGTAACAAAACAAATCACAAATTGCTCATTATAAAGATTTTGATTTAACAATCTTTTGGTCACAGACTAACGCAATATGTGGTCTTACAGCATTTGAAAGTCTTCATTCTTATTCCACCATTTTGGCAACCTGTTGGCCCACAAGCTAATGTTGGACCCTGAAAATGTTTGATTTGGGCCACCAGAAAGACAATCTAACCCAATAAGAGAACATATTTTAGTAATCAAATCTATTGTAATTGTCTAAAAATTGTATCTGAAATTGTATCTGAAATATAAATCATTTATATGTAGTTTTTGTCTTATGTATACTGTTTGGCTCTCAGACCACCACAAACCTTGTACATTAGCCCTTCAAGACAGACGTTTTTCGAACACCCCTGTTCTAAAAGGAAGCTCTAACATGAGTATGTGTCCACACTGGTACTGTAACTTTTGTGCATATACTGGATTACACAGTGCACCTGTGCATATAAGCCTTTACGTTTTGTCCCTGACTTTGGGTTGCAGTGGGCTTCCTCCGCAGCGGTACAAAGCTGCTTTTCCGCAGGAGGCACAGGCAGAAGGACCCCAGCTTCAGCCAGTCCCACGAGGACGTCTGCAACCTCGGCAACGACTCATCCACGGCCTCCTGCTCCTCCAGCAGCCGCAAGAAGTCTGGAAGCTTCTCACGTCGGCTCATCAAGCGCTTCTCCTTCCGCTCGTCTAAAAGCAAGGGCAAAAGTAGCGCCACCAATGGAGGAGCCAGCACTGGCGACAATTGAGCAATGGGCGAAGAAATCAAAAGGAGAAAGAGGGAGAGGAAGAGTGAGAGACATGGTGCGGGCGCCATTCGAACGAGTAAGGGGCAGCTAGAGCATTTGGAACAGTTCCTGAAACAAAAGGAAGCCTGTGCTTCTTGGACTTCCGACAGACTACAGACCAACATATTTGACCCAAACAGCAGTCATCGCTTTACCAGTGTGAGGAGGACCACATTTTGTTCAGTGCTGGAATCTCAAAGAAACGTGGGGAAAACAAAGGGATTTGCGTTCTTCTGAAAACACAGATTGATTGTTTATGTTTAATAAAAGACTCAAAATGGCTGCTTTAGTGGAGGAGAAGGGTGAGTTGAGACATAGGAGGGGAGTGAAATGCTGTAAGACTTGTTCAGCACAAGGGGGCGACATAAACCAATACGTATCAAAGCCTCCTGCGTTATCTTGCTATGTGTTGTTTTTGTTTGTTTGTTTTTTACTATTATTATTATTTATTTAATTTTCATCAGTTGCACTTTGAAACTCTCTGATTGTTTACAGCGCTGGGGAGCCCTTCTTCATCAGTTTTATTACTTTGTGTATTGTTTACTGTCACTGACACTAAATTATTCCTCCTTACCAAACTAAGGAGTCTTCAATGGGTGAATTATGGTGAGGCTTATGCTGTGTGCTTTGTTGTTTTGCTGTAGTTGATAGCGAGTTAGATCAACAAATATTAAGCCCTGTTTTTGTTTTTTGTTTTTTTTTTGTTTTTTTAATAGTGGTTCTTCGTTGACTTTAATTGTGGCACCTTCTTCTTTTCTAATGTTCATTTGCTAAAGAAATACACGAGTAGTACGCATATCTCGCAGTTACGTTCAAGTGAAATGGAAATATGGACATTTAACTTGACTATGTTTGTTCTTAAACATTTCTGATAATCAACACGTCTTTAAATCATGTCTAGTTAAGGTTACAATAAGTTGGAAATGTATTTCAGGTTGAAAAAAAAAAAAAAACTCACCTCAGGGGATATCATGAACGGTTTCCACAAAATATGTTTAATCTTCTCAAGACTACTCGTTGCTCAGAGGAACCTAGCCCAGACAGTACGCTCCAAAATGAAATTCCCCTTGAATTACTTTATTTATTTGTTCTTTATTTATTTAGCTGCAATAAACTCTTTATTACCCGGAATGGGGTCCCCTGCATGCATAGACGACTAGACCCCGAATGTGTAAATAATTAGTGCTAACGTTTAAGTTGGAGTTTCACTTTCGATTTTGCATAACTACTTAAGTGGGAGAAGGACGTCTACTTAATTCAGCGTCTGATGGCTTTGGCTATTCAAAGGCAAATGATCTGACCATTCAAGTACACCACAGGCTGAGGGCAAGATCGTTCTGTTGAAGGGGATTTGCACTGATTTTTCAACATTCCTGCATAATTCAGTAGGTCAGGTGTAAACGAAGTCGTTTGGAGTGGTTTACTGTGAAAAGCACAAATCCAGAGAATTGTACACTCTTTTTAAATTCATGCATTTAAAAATGATATATTTTAGGCTGAAAATGTCATCACTTTCTCATAATGTCATCGCTTTCTAGGATGGAGCTTAGAGGCACTTTGGATGCCTGGTTCTGTTCACCACCACTGTGAACAGTTTTGATTCTGCAAGTTTCCCAACATACCACATCCTGCATGTATAAAAAATACTCATTTTAGGCTGGACCTTGTATATAAAGCTTTCCATTAGGTGGCTTTTAGATGCACAAACACTTTGGACGTCATGCTCTGTTCACCACCATTGTGAACATTACTGACGAAACATTTCACACCAGACCCTTCTGACAGACTTTGTTTACATCTAATGATAGAATATTGCAACCGTAGAAAAATCAGTCCAGTTCCACTTTAAAAACAGTTGATGTGGCCTTTGATGGTAAAAGCTGGCCTGTGAAGTCATTGTCTTCTCTTTAACCCCTCCTCCACTCTTCCTGAGCAAAGGGTGGGCAGCAGGGGCCGGCGTCCAGCACAGTTTGCTGGTTTCCCTGCTCTAACAGACCTACTAAACCTAGCAATTTACAGGCGGGTTCCATAGGTGTATCCGAGCAGGAAAAGCAACCCTGGTTCCTGGCGATGACTTCAGGTACACACACACTTTAACCTGTTATTTGCAGAGGATGTGTGTCAACTAATAGCTTTCAACGGATCATTTACCAGTCTTTTATCCTTCTTCCAAAAAGCCTAGAAAGCCTGAAGACCCTGATGTCACACTACCAGTAGACCCAGAATGTCATTCTCCATAAAAAATAGTGAGTCGCCTAAAGAGAAAGAATGCCTCTCAGATATTTGGAGCTTTATATTAATATGTGGCTACTTCAATGTTTAATTTATTCGGAATAAATTATTTTTGAAAATGCACTCGTCTTTGGTTTCTTTTTAAACTTGCAAACTTAAACTATTGGCTGATTTATAAAGCTTTGAATACTATGGTTCTTCTGATTACTATCAAAAATGATTGGAATAATAAAAATTGATAACTTGTTTTTATTGTAGTAGAGATGTGGTTGGTGTAGTGAAGTGGGTAACAGCACTGGAACCCCCCTGGTTCCATTTTTTTGGCTGGGCAAACACAACACACTGCACCAGTACGAGTCCTTGTGTTACATGATTCAGTGTAAGGCGCTCTGGGTTAAAGTTGGAGACAATACTGAAATATTGGAGCTTCTGAACCCAGTGTTACGGTCAGGGAATTGATCCTGACATAAATGCATCAATACTAAGCCCTTTCTTTACATGGTGAACTCAATATACATCCTGTTGAATTAACCTGGTGTTGGAAAAGTGAGTTTGATGGTGATTGCAGCAAATAAATGTGTAGGAGAGGAACTGCTTTTACCTTTGCCTTTTCCTGCTACCTTTCTCTCTCTCTCTCTCACTCTCTCTCTCTCTCTCTCTCTCTCTCTCTCTCTCTCTCTCTCTCTCTCTCTCTCTCTCTCTCTCTCTCTCTCTCTCTCTCTCTCTCTCACACACACACACACACACACACACACACATAGACTCAGTGAGTGCTTTGTGATGGTAAACTATTTGAAGTCATATCGTTAAAATCATTAAAACCTCAGTAAATTGGGACCTTAACACTAATGCAAGGGTTTCCACACATCAGCAATGAGGCTCACATATTTACCTTTTTAAAAAGTATGAATATTAGCTTTAGTAGTAATAAATATAAAAATTAATATTATTATAAATGACTTATTTCATATATCTGATGTACGTTAAAGTAAACTTAGGACAATCCCTGTCTTCTTTCTTGTTACATTACAATGAAAAGGCCTTTGTTGACTTTCCGCCAAAAAGCATCGACTTAAAATTCAGAGGGAACGCGAGTCATTGGTTTGAATTTTCCGCTCAAAGTTGACGGACAGAAGAAGAGACCAATGGTAGAACAGTTAGGCCCTGCCACCCAATCAGAATGCAGTATTGTAACGCGCAGCTCTCATTGGTGTTTTACGTTGCGCTGTTTATGCACAGAGGCTTGCAGCCAATGAGCGATCACATCCTGTCTCGCCTGGGTCACAAGAGCCAATGAAGTCGTTCTCGGTGCGAACATGACCAATAAGAATGTGGGGGCGGGTCGAGGTGGCCTGTACCAGCCTGTCCTTAAATACTGCACCAACTTCACCAGACTCACACACACCGATTCTTCGTTAATTCACAGACGCGAGAGACGAACCCAGCGATCATGTCTGGAAGAGGCAAAACCGGAGGTAAAGCCCGTGCCAAGGCCAAGACCCGCAGCTCCAGGGCAGGTCTGCAGTTTCCCGTCGGCCGTGTCCACCGTCTCCTGCGGAAAGGGAACTACGCTGAGCGGGTAGGTGCCGGCGCCCCCGTGTACCTCGCTGCCGTGCTCGAGTACCTCACCGCTGAGATCCTGGAGTTGGCGGGTAACGCCGCCAGGGACAACAAGAAGACCAGGATCATCCCCCGCCACCTCCAGCTCGCCGTCCGCAACGACGAGGAGTTGAACAAGCTGCTCGGCGGAGTGACCATCGCTCAGGGTGGTGTCCTGCCCAACATCCAGGCCGTGCTCCTGCCCAAGAAAACCGGCCAGGCCGCCCCGAGCTCCGGCAAGGCGGGAAAGAAAGGATCCTCACAGTCCCAAGAATACTAGGCAGTAATGGCGCGAACTCTGACTTGATCACAACAACCAAAGGCCCTTTTAAGGGCCACCCAGCTTCTCTGAGAAAGAGCGATTTTCACTGGCTCTTATTTCGATTCGTGTGTCTGTGCTTTTCTACGGTTACAAATAAACATGTTTAACTTGACTGATGCTCCTGTCTTTAACTGCTGGTCAATCGGTTGCAGTTTTCGTGCTTTGATTTGCTTTGCAGATGAAGTCCAACCTTTAGTCCTTGCAGCTGTTGGGACATCAATACTAACACCTACTAAAGATGCCCTTCTATCAGTGGTACACAGCTACAGTCCCTGGACAACAAAATCCAGCTGTCCTTTAAAAAGCACTATTGAGCTTAGCCATGATTAGGGATGTTGGATTACATTTATCACCAACTTTATTTCAGTTACAAAATGCACCACCTTCTGCAGAAAACCCCAAATCTCTTAAATCTAAAAGAGCTGAATGACTGGGGGAGGACAGAGGATGGAGTAGAACACGTGGGCCAGCAGGCAGTCTTAGAGGGACCACTGTCCTACAGCTATCATGCTGTCTCATGTTGCTGTTAGCAGACAGCAAAAAAAAAAGAAGAGTAACTGTAGTCCCAGTCCTCAAATTCCTAAAGAAATTATATATATATATATAGAAAATATGTATTTTAGTGTGAGGAATTATTTTCAGAAAGAAACATCAGTGTTGATCTGCTCATTTCTGTTGGAAACTCGTGTCATGGATCTCATATTTATACAGAATATTATATTTAATAGCATATATATTAGTATCATTTTAATTTCAGTAGTTTAACAAGTACAGCTCCAGACTGTGTTATCACTACAACATAGGCAGAAAAGGTTCTTTAAGATCATCCCTTTTCAATACAATATCGAACATTTTTTACAGCATTCTGTATAAAACCATCTATCAAAGTCTTCCACCAATCCAAAGAACTATTCTCCAGTCTAATCATCTAGCTGGTTCTTTAGGTTGCTACATAACCACATAAAAAACCCTATGTTTTAAGAGAATACATCTTGGGAAGCAGAGATCTCCTTGGAGTGTTCAAAAAACCTTCAGACAGCTGATAGAAAATCATTTTAATTTCAGTAGTTTAACCAGTATAGCTCCAGATTGCATTATCACAATAAGGCACGTCTCAAGATATAGGAACAACACACGCCAATAATTAACCTGCTGGATACTGACACACGTGTTTTAGACGGCTCAGTGGCACAACTGATATCCGGTTCTGGATAGAGAGAGATAATCTGCCCGCACCTTTCTTGAGAGAACATAACACAGTCATGTTTGCCCACTGAAAACAATAAAGGGCGGCTTCCTCGCCATAAATTAGGCCAGGCCCTGAATTAACACCGCTACTGGTGATACTTTTTTTAGTGCTCTACTAGGTCTAATCTGTGTCAGGACCTCCTAAGGGTTTGGCAGTGGGTAGGTAATAGAAGTATGCATGAAATAGCACCTTGTAGGAGACACTACAGATTCCAGCTAGACGCAGGACACATATAAGAGCAAACGTGGCTGTAGATGTAGATGTGCCTGATGTTAAAGTAATACGTCTCCTCTCACTAACACCGTCGGATATTCTTCACAGCAGAGCTAGTGAGAGCTGTCATAGGTTGATGGTAACGGACAAACGTCCAACCCACCAAAAGAGCTGAAACCATTTGAGATCACAATGAATCCCACTACTAATATGGTTACATATATTTGACATCATAACTGAGTAATGAAATGTTATCCGAGTGTACATTCGGAGGCATATGGGCTAAGTCTTTGCCTGAGATTTAGTGCAGTCGTAGTATGAACGTCAGTGTCTTCAGCACTAAAAGAATGATCAGCGTTGTGGTCACATTGGTAAATAGAGGCGCACGATACAATATAACACTCTGTTACTTCCAGTCATACACCACTGCATAGATCCTGCTCAGCCAGTACCTCAGGGGTGCTCGGATCAGGTCCTGGAGAGCTGGTGTTCAGCACAGTTCAGTGATTTCCCTGCTTAAACACACCTGATTCAACTCGCCTGGTGTGAGTGGGTGTGGCCGAGTGGAGAAATGAATATGGAGCATCTTTTAAATTATGCATAATTAACTAAATGTTAAGATGTAAACAAAGTCATTTAAAGTGGTTTGGTGTAAAATGCTCATTTCTGGAAAAATGTAAAGCCAAAATTAGTCACAGAGGTGGTGAAAAATAATAATAATAATAAAAAAAGAATTAACGTCTCTACAAATGAACCTACAGGTTATCCTAGAGGTGGGCAACCGGATGATATTTTATCATATCGTGTTTTTGTTTATTTATATACGATATCATAGATATCATGGATATCATCAGTGCTAAAAAAACACTGACCAACTGCACGCCACATTACAAACAGTGTAATTACTCCTGTTTGACTGGATGAAATGCAACAAGCTTGTGATACAAAGCACTGTAATTGGTATGAAAGTATTTAGACAATCGTTTTTAAAATCTGCTGCTACTAACGTACTAAAGAATGTCACACTACTGAGATAAATATTGTGTATCGTGAACTTCCTTTAAATATCTTCATATATGTTATATCATATCACCCATCCCAAGGTTATCCATGCACATGGCTGAAGATCTGGTTGACTGTAAAGTGATCAAAAACTGTGTCTAAAGATTATTTAATTGGCTCCAGTTTAATTTAAATGTTGAAGAGCTTCCAATGTGAAACTGAGAAATCTCAGTCACTTGTTGTAACAAAGCTGGAGTGAAGAGAAGCTTCCTCACCAGGTTCTTATTAGTATTTTTATGGTCCACCGTCAATGGTGCTGGCACCGGAATCTAATAATCATATATTATTATTATTATTATTATAGTCTGTCAACTTCAACTTATAGCATTATTTGTTACATATTAAACTAAGACCTTGGGATTAAGAAGCTAAACATCTTAAGTGCATCGAAATCCACTGGCTGATGCATAAAACACTGTTTCACTGTTTTTTGGGTCAAATTTTAGGATTTATATTAGGGCAAAAAGTGAAAAACAGCAGTGATAGGGATATATGTTTTTTTGTGTGTAACAGTGACAACCCAGCACATGGTGCTTTTGTAGATGGTTGGTAAATAGACAGTTGGTAAGTATCTCTAAAACGTCACATTTCACACCAAATCACTCTGAATGACTTCTAAAACACATCTTAAACACTGGATAATGCAGAATGTCCGAAAAGTCACATTTTCAACCAAACTGCTGGACACCAGCTCTCAAAAAACCCTCAACAACACCCATGCTGCACATGCAGACAGTTGGAAAATAATCTGTGGCTTTCTGAGATGCCCTTTACTCTGAATGTGGCAGGTGTTCGTGTGCAGTTTTCCAGTTCACAGTGTTACAAAAGGTTTATTGTGTAGGTCACAGGTCTCCCACAGGTCTTGCGGCACCACAGTGGCTGAAAAGAGCCATTATCTGGCATCATTCAGCTGCCTGGCCGTGGTTAGGATGTCCTTGGCTCCTTTGGTCAGCAGAAGGTTGGCAAGATCCAAACCTAGCTTCTCTGCAGCACCCAGAGCAGTCACAGATATGTTATTAGCTGTGACTGCAACATGGACTCGCTGTTCCGTGCTCTCGTGCACCTGAAACAAATGATGGATGGCTTTAGCACATTTGTCTCTGCAAGGTTTCTGCCAGTTCACACTTTTCCAGTAAGAGAGTGAAGGACCGAAGTGCTTTTATGTCTTTTGTGTGTTACTTGCCAATGCCAATAGCATCTTAACTTCCTGTTAGTGGCTGCGATTGCCTACAGCTGGTAGCTTCCACATTAACTGGGTTTGTCTGACAGCACTCATTGGATCGACCAACACACAGTACAGTGGAAAAGTCAAAGAAACTCAATGCAGAACTGAGAAGGATGACTGTACATTTACACAAGTCAGAAATGTCTCTTGAAGCCGTTTCTAAACAACTGCAGATTCCAAGTTGTGGCATACATAAGAAAAAGTTATTTGGAGTGTAGCCCATTTGCCAGAGTGGGGAAGAAGACCCAAACGGTTACCCACAGTTTTGAGGATGGCCAAGAACAGGACATTCTAGCCTACGCACACTGGCTAGGGAACATGCTCTTACCCACACTGGGTAAGAACATTTGCTAAATATGCCACCAATGTAAATGTAAACTGTACCTACAATGTTAAAGCCAACTAATGTAATTTGGGTTGGTTTCCATTCTTTTTTCCATCAGACTGGTTGAAGAAATGGATTCCAAACATCAAACACAAGGACAAGCTCTTGTCCTTAACCATAACAGGTCTTTCTGAACAAATATATTTCATATAAATAGTAAATAAATAAATAAATAAAGTAAATTAGACCAGAAACAAAAGATACCACCTGACCTGCACTTAAAAAGCTTGTAAAAGCTGATTAGTTGAATCAGGTGTGCTTGAGCAAAGATAAGTGAGGCAGAGTAGAAAGAAACCAAAGCATAAGGGAAAATGAGGTGTTTTAGAGGTGGCACTGTTATTATGCCAGATTCATCAAACCGAATCATGTAAAACTGCTTGTTTTCCTGTAATCTTCCATTAAAATGTACTGACATTCACCTGTCTCTACAACATCCTCTAATTATTACATCTCCATGCACCAGCGGGTCTAAAAAAAGGTCCAAAACTGATTGTGCTTCATGTTTTTAAAACTGAAGAGTCCATTCTGCCTTTGAGAAAGCATCTCACGTAATTGGATGAAGCCATTAGGTCTAAAGATAAAAAGATACAACAGAAAAATTGCATAATTGTGTGTGTGTGTGTGTGTGTGTGTGTGTGTGTGTGTGTGAGTGTCTGGGCTCTAACCTTGTTGTCTAGCTCAATGTTCGTCTGCATGGTGTCCTTTAAGCAGTCAGCACCATCCAGGCTATAAACCGCCCCTGTCAAATAGAGCTGTAGATAGAAAGAAGCTTGATTTAGCCCAGATTTATAAGCAAAACATCCAGCAAAACAAACACTCCAGCATAAGCAAACAAACTTATAGGGCCATACATCTAATCCAACCCAACTAGTAAGTTCACAGCTCAGCGACAGATACCTGACAGGGTGCTCAATCCTCCTTACGTGCAAGTTTAGTGAGTGTATGTGAGCATTACTTACCACAGAGTTTTTCACTTCTGTGTAGACAGCCACTGGTACACTACAGCCGCCTTCCTAAGAGCAGAGCAGAGAGAAGGATAATTTCAACACAAGAAAATGATAAATTACTAGCCAAAAAATAAAAAATAGTAGCCACAACTAGAAAACGTAGTATTTTTTTGTATTGATCACAATTCCATTGAAATACACCATAAGTCCAAATGTTTGTGGACACCCCCCTAATGAATGCATTCAGCAACTTTAAGTTGCACCTATTGCTGACACAGATACACACACAGCTTGTCTGTTCTGTGTAAAAAAATGTTGCCATTATGAATATGAGCCCACTAGCACCATGCCTAATGCTAGAAATGAGCTAGAGGGGTTTAAAACCCACCAGCATTGAGCTGTGGAACGTTGTTCTCTGGAATGATGGATGGTGCTCCATCCAGTACTTTTGGGATGAGTTGGGGAGATGGGGATGAGGTGGGGTGTTAATCATCCGACATCCTCACCTCATTGCATTGTTACTAAATGTAATCAAATCCTCACAGCAGTGCTCTAAAATGTAGTAGAAAGCCGCCTCTGGACACGAGACATTTGCTCCAACAATAGCATGATAGTGTGACTGTGCCTTTATCAGTTTAATTGTTTTTTACTCTTCTTGAAGCTAGAAAACTCAAAACATCCCATAATACAGTTGTGGTTGGAAGTTTACATACACTCATCATGGACATGAATGATTTCTATTAAATATGCACGTTGTCCCCTCATTCTTTTTCATACACAGTTCAAAGAAATCACTGAATTGAATATTGCCATTACATTTATGTCCATAATGAGTGCATGTCTACCTATGTTGTTGTTGTTCTGATGTTGCTTTGCGTTTTACCTGCATACCAGAAACCATTTATGTACCTAAACAGTCACAATTCATTTTAAAAACAGGCTATTTCTGTCCCTGTGATTTTAAGACCTGCTCAACTGATAGGCTGCTCTTTATTGTGTCTCGTTTATTGTGCAAGTTTAAAATGGTCTGTTTTTTACTGGAAATATTAAATAATGACCTACTTTGGGTACTTAATCTTAGTCTTAATTAGGAAGGTCAGACCCCAACTTCCAAATTTCTGACATCTGCTAAACCACAGACTGCAGTATGTACATTTTGTATAATGGGGAAGGTGCTAGAAAGGTAACACAATTGATTAGTCTCTCTACCTAGCATACAAAAAATGTAGTAATGTCTGTGAATGCAGCATGAGGTTGGCATTTCTCTTTTTGTGAATGAGCGAGGAAGACTAACCAGCTGTTTGAGGAAGGCCCTCTCCGCTATGCAGCGCAGCACAGTGTCAGTGTGGTGCAGAATAGACACCATCTCCAGGATATCCTGGTCTTTCGCCCTCACTTCTATGGCCAGCGCGCCCTGAGAAACAGAGTTCAATACATATGTGAGATACTTAACTGCAACTGCAATGATTTTAATGTCTTATTATATTATCAACTAAAAGTAATACATAGAATAAATAATATCTGAATATCATAAATATGTTTAACAATCCATTAGTGAATTTTTTTACTTATTTCAAATGTGAAAAAAGACATTTTGAAAAAACATCCTCAATAAAATGGCATTGCGATACTTCTAAAAGTATCAGTAATCGAATTTACGCAGTCTATGCATGTGTGAAAACAGGCCATGGTACCACAAATGAGCACAAAAGTAAGCAGTGTTTAACACAGAACACAAGAGTCTTTTTTCATTTTCTAGATGAAGTACTACATGTTCAAACAGCAGAAACCTGATTACTGTTTGACTAATGTAGACCCGGATTTGTCCCCTATCTGATTACTAAAGTGCATGTATACACATTGATCGGATTACTGACAAAACCTGATTTTGAAGAGCGTGGAAACACACTTATTGTAGGAGGAAATACGAGCTATTACGACATAAAGTGTCCCAACCTTTTCCTCACGAGAAAATTCTATTATTTACATTCTAATAATTACATTTTTCTCCCCATATTTCTATCAATTACATGTTTTATTGGTTTCATAATATTTCCTCCATCTCTTAATATTGCTGAACTAAAGATCAAATGGCCATATGGTTAAATATGTTAAAAAAGAAAAAGGTTTTTAAGGGGTTCCACATGACTGTAGACTTTATAATGCATTAAATAATTTGCTTGATTTGATCTATCGTGAAAAAACAGCCCTATGACGTGAATGTGCGTCATCATCCTTCAGCCAGGAATCACTTTGGGATTTTATCCATGGACTCTCAACTCTACACATTTCTCAGTTTTTCATTATCAGTGTATACAATGCCCCTCATTACGAATACATTCCAGCACAGCACAGCAGCAGAGCGGTATTTTGCCCTATTCGGCAACCGTTGACACAGATGGTTACACAGGTGTTTCCTATGATGCTGCTTTGCAAAACACAATGATCTCAGAATAAAGCTTTACACAATACACAACATAACTAACCAAGCTTGTAACAAATAATTGTCAAAAACAACAAACAGTAGCAGCTCATTTTAATGTAGTGTGAAGGTTCACTGGTCCTGTATGATCTGAGCACTCACCTGGCCTACAGCATACATGCAGTCTTCAGGGCCCAGGACCTGAGAGAGATACACAAGAGTTTCACACCAACATTACATACATTCGCATAATAAGCTTATATTACAAAAATAATAGCTTCCATGATTAAACAGTAAGTCACTCTGGGCAAATGAAGCTAATACTAGAGGCTCTTCTCTCTATCACCTGCTTCCACAAAAACAAACTGGACCATCCTCTTTCCGCTAAGACTCATGAAAGCCAAACTTGGGGAAGCGAGTGAAGGCAAGGCTAAAGGCTAACCAGCTACAATCTCTTCAGCTTGCTTTCAGCACATCACACTGAGAGGACACACCAAGAGAACAGCAAAACTATAGCAAAACTGAAGCTAAAACTATGAAACCATGCTATAACGTGGATGTGAGCTGGTCATTGTAGAGTAAACCAGCCAATAAAAGCAGAACCCATAATTCTTTACACATGGAAAATTAGTTTCATTCTAAAGAAAAATAACAGGGTTGTAAATAGGCTTGAAAAAAACTTAGCTGAGCATTATTTGGCAACTTTAATGTTAATATAACATAATAATGCCCATAAATGTCTACAAAGTTGTGATAAAGTAAATAAAAAATCAATTACAGTTTCCCCAGACCAACTTAAATGTGTAAACCTAGTTAAGAGACAACTATGTTTATACAAAAACACACAAAATATGCCTCCATGATCTGTAAGCTTTACAACAAAAACATTAATTCCACGTCTAATTAGCTTACAAATATTACGATTGTTAATTTTATATAACATGTTAAACATTTATGTAGTGTGTGTTTATGTGCTAAGAGGGTTTTTTGGTGTGATGCCACAGAGGAAACACATCTGGTATAAATTTTATTTTAAAAAAAGCTTGCTCTTCTGACACTGCTCCAAATAACCCTCTAGGCAGCTTCATTTTAGAGGGTGTACTCAGATGTACCTGACTGATGCGGCTCTCCCAGCCCATGCGCTTTAAACCAGCTGCAGCCAGAATGATAGCGGCGTAGTCATCCTTCTCATCCAGCTTCTTCAGACGAGTGTTCAGATTCCCTCTCTAATTCAGCTCAGTTAAGGATCAGCGGAATACACCACAGGTATACAAAAACAGAATTCATACCACAGCCAAAACACACTGGTGGAAATCACTGGTCCTATTAAAACTGTTTTAACTGTATTATATAAGAACTTATTTGATGTAGATCAAAAACACTTGAGGGTGTCTTTAACATAAATAATATATTGTACGTATCTAATTATACTGATTATTTGTCACATGCTCTGCCTCAAAATTGGTGAAGAGAAATAACGTGTATTTTGTTCCTAGAGACAATCGACGTAAGTTATAACTACCATGGCTGTTTTGTGTTTCTTCATCTCTGTGAGGTCATGGTTAAAATGTCTGACTACTTGATTTGGCTTTAGAAAAGATTTTGCCTTTTATATTGGGGGGAAAAAGCTGGACTCAATGCAGAGATGTTACTTTAGTATGTAACTTAAGGTCTATACAGAATGGCCTCTTGCCACACTTCAAGCACTTAATTAGTTGGTTCTCTAGCCCACTTCTTTAGATGCTTTTTTGCCTTAGCTCATAATTTTTAAATTCGGTATGTTCTTAAATTTGCATATTTGCAAATTCTGCCTAATATTGTGTACTTTCTCCTCATGCCACCAAAACACCCCTGACCCTGAAAGTATCCAGTGGTATTCTAGCACCAAGACATTGGCAGAAGTCTGGCTAGTCATGAGGTAGGTCCTCCACGGATCATATCAATGAGCCTTGGGCACCCATGACCCTGTTGTCAGTTTACTGATTGTCTTTCTGTGGAGCACTTTTGGTATGTACTAACCACTGCAGACCTGCCTGGTGTTTTGGAGATGCTCTAACCCAGATCTAGTCAAGTCATGACAATTTCAGCCTTTGTCAAAGTAGCTCAGACACTTGAGCTGTCCTATTTTTCTTGCATTTAACACATCAACGTAGAGAACTGACTGTTTAATTGCTGCCTAATATATCCACCCCTTGACAGATGACACTTTAGATGAAGATGATCAATGTTTTTCATGTTACCTGTCAGTGGTGCTAATGTTATGGCTGATTGCTGCATTTTTCCCTGCATGTATGGTCTCTTTGGAAATGATGCAGCCAGGCTACTTATTTAGTATAGTATACTTATACTTATGTAATACAACAGGTCTTATATTATTGACAAAAAGTGAATTCAAACTTCAGAATGACCAAATAATCAGTGCATTCAGACTCACACACAGGCATGCAGAGACACATTCAGTAGGTTATGGAGGGATACAATGTTTTCAAATTCCAGTTGAGGGAATCTTTTCTTCAGCTGGGCCGCTCGGCGGAGTGAGCTCGTGCCAATCACACTGTAAGAAGACACCAAGGTCATAGGGAGTAATAGCTTTGTCAACGTTCCGGCTTAAAAAGAAAGTTCCTATGCTAGACTGAGAACATGATGCTATCTATTTAAGAATCATGTCTATAAATGTTCTACCTCTTTTCTGGCAGGCTGTCCAAGGTGAGTCCAGCATTCTTTGGATGAAGCACCACAGCATCATGAGGGTTTTCACGCCTAAAACATCCAGAAAAGAGCTGTTTGGTCAGGGAGGCTCTTTCTCTCACACTGTTTTACAATCCCCCCCCCCCCAACACACACACAACTGAAAATCTTTTAATTATTAAATTAATATTACTTTTATTTTTTTCAATTTTTTTGATACAGTCAAAAAAGACTACTTTTGTGAAATGTCAGTTCAAACAGGTACAATGTACAATGTACATTAGTACTGGTAAAAATATGACTTCTGACATTTAAAAAGATGTTCAAAATTCCACAAAATATAATATATCATCTAAGTTTTCAGTTCTGGCCAAGAACAATTTCTTAGTTCCATCTTATTACTTTTAATGGCAGTAACAATTGTTACTAGCATGAATAATTATTATTTTATGTAATTTTTATGCAATTCACATAATGCTACCAGAGCTGGGAGGGTGGAGCTAGCATGCACTTTCTCCAAGTCACATGAAAAGAGCCCCTGCATTTTCTCGAACTACTGCTAATGTAACATCATTGGACGCTTGGAGGAGAACGCTAACTGTCAGTTCCATTAGCTACCAGACGTCTGCAGGAACCAGCATCATGCTCAGTGATGGGGGGGGGTTGATGGTAGGCCTTCCAGAGAGAAAGTTAGGCTAGTTGTGCTCTTTCAGACCCCACAGATCTCCCGATAATGGACCCAAAACATAGATGGCTGTGCCACTTAGGATATGTTTCATGTAGCATTCAATCTGCCAACCAAACCAGCTGAATGGAAGTTCCCCAAAAACTTACTGTAGAACGGCACCGATAGTGAAGCCAGGAGGCAGGGAGGTAGGCAGGTCTTTCAGAGAGTGCACAACAAGATCCACCCTGGAGGAGAAAATAAAAAGAAAAAAGTTACAGAAAATCAAGTCACTGCAATCGGGAAACTGTCACAGTAGCAGTCAAACATCAGAAGATTTAGCTATTTTGCACATTTTTGGATAACAGGAAAACATTAAAACTATACAACGGCACATTAACCAATTAAAGCAAAACAACTGATAAAGTAGTCTTTACGCAGCTTTACACATTCTTGCATTTGTTGTCTCAAGCTATTTCTTTACCAATCTCCTAGAATGCTTTTCTAACAGGCTTGATGACAATTGAAGAAAAACTTTTTATTCCTGAAAAAATACATTTCAAGCATTGTAAGTACAGGAATGATGATCCAAACATGCATTAAATGAGGTGTATGGCTAAGATTGAAACGTGATCGCCAATTTGCATCAAATTGCATCATTCAGGATTCAGTACTGAAGTCTAATTTCTCAATGGAAGATTCTGCATGACACCCAGCTAAATCATGTGTGCCCAAACTTTTGACTGGCACTGTACATGTAATTTGTCAGTAGGAAAGACACACACAGTACATCAAGCCCATTTTTAATTAAAGGGGTGGAGGTATGTAAAGACAACTTTGTTACTACCCAGGCAATTCAGTCCACAAATGGAAACGGAGGTGCAAAACCACAAGGACAGATCCACAAATTAGGCCTATAGCAGTCTAGCCCCACCTACTAATTATGAAGTTAGGAGAATTGTTTCAACCCAGACATCTGTGAGACTGGAATTGCTAATGTTGATAAAAAAACTGTTGAAAATGTAACTAAATAAATAAATATGGAAAATAAATACAATTTTTGGATAGTGGCTTTTGTGCAACTCGTCAACTACATTAAATGTAAAAAGATGAAGCAAAAACAAAAACACCATATTAATTGCCATTTATGATGGCGAGCTGGGTTGTTAGAGGAGACTGCTGTACCAGTGTTCTCACAGCAGATGGCGCTACACACCCAATAGTAGTAGATCCAAGCAGAGGCTTTTGGTTTAAATTCTATAAAACTTAATCAAATGGAGCAAAGCTCACATTTGTTATTTTGTTAGTTTTGTTATGCTAATTAGCAGTGATGTGGTTTCAGCCAGGCTTAATCCAGTTTGGTCACTTTGTGGGCAGGATCCCACAATAGGGCCTCAGTTTGGACACAGGGGCTAAGGCTTACTCGTTTCTCTCAAGGGCATTCTCCAGTTCTTTGGTAAATAAGCTCTTCTCTCCAATCTGCAACAATAGGAAGGAAGATACAGTTTCAGTAGCTTTAGCTGAACAGTAGGTGCACGATTCATTTTGTGCAATAATTTACAACATATTTAACCACATATCATATTTAAGACTAGTAACAACAACAGAGACAACAAGCCTTTAAAAGACAGCAACACACATGTGAAATGAGTTTCTTTATTAGTAACTGTATTGAGCATTCAGTATCACCTGGTTTATGTTATATTACCTTTGATAATGCAGTGTCCAGGATTTTGTCCCCGATTGTCGACATGGCAACTGTAAGACACATAGGAAACGCTTAACAAAAATGCAATTGAGCAAACTGACTCCATTTCTGACATCAGCGCTGATCTCTTGACACAGACAGGAGGATTCATCGGGGAAGGAGACGAGAGGAATGGTGTCGATTACACAGTCCCAATAAAACACAATCGCTCAACTGTCTGGACAGTTTGCGGAGAAGAGAGCAACAAAAACAGTCAGAGGCAGAGAGAGAACAGTGGTGAGGGAGACATGGGGGGTGGAAGCCAATAAACAAAAAGGAGAAACTGGAGCAGTTATGAGTACATGAGAAACATGTATTCATTAATGTTTATCTTCTTCTACCTTATCCATGTATCATCTTGATTAATCAGCAAGATTCATTGGAAATCATTTATATGCATTTTTGTAGGGATGACTAATCCAAGTATCTTTATGCTAAGTATCGTCCAAGGACAATCCAATCTGATCTGATCTTTGTGCTTTCATAGGGAACCCAGTCAAATCAATTAAGTAAGATATGCTGGCAATGAATGCAATTTATATAAGGTGACATTCTTGGCTGATATGTTGAATTTGAGCCTACCTTTTTAAAACAATCTTTTATTATTATTTCTATTCTATTATTCTGACACCATTTACCAGAAAAGGTGTGCATTACTGCCACCGGTAAAGCAGAACATTTCTGCAGTAGCTTCCTTTTTAACTAGTCGTGTTTCAAGAGCGAAAGATATGGTGGGAGTTTATTTTCCACACTGGTTTTGGAGGCATGGCCAAAAACAGCAACAGCCTTTGCACAGCTGCACACATTTTCTTGGCCATGTTAGGAGGGCTAACTACCTAACTAACTATTACTTTTATTATAGTGATTATATATTTTTATATTGTTTTTATAGTTTAGGTTTTCTTGGGAAATTATTATGGAATATTTGGAAGGCTAAAGGCAGTTTTACAATTCGCTGTTTTTCTTTTTAACTGGATACTCAAATAAAATGTGATTACTTTATTAATAACATAATTGACAGCCTTAGAAAATGATCATTTTTAATCAAGGTGTCTTGTATGTATTTTACTGAATATTCATGCACATTACAAAACTTGATATTAAGTAGTTGATCTCTAGAAGCTCTACTGGTAAAAATATTATAAGTCACATGCATCATTTCTTCTCTAATACTTATATTTGTCACCTTGCCTTAAAAACACCTCCAATATTGTCAGGTAAGGATTCCAGCAGTCTCTGGAGATTGAGTACCTATCCTATCCTGTCCATTTCAGCCCACTCGTCCACAAACATCCAAGCAGAACACAACACCCGTGCTCCCACATTCCAGGATGACCACTCTCGGCTGAACAGATTGCAATCCTTTTGTGACTGGTCCAACAGACACTAGGTACTCGACCAAAAGAGAAAATCCCCAGAGCTCTACCACAGTCTGCCATTTGGAACAGCAGGCCAACTCTTTCTGAAATGTTCACCCAGTCAGCTGAAGAGTGGACTAAAATCACTTAGGACTAGGACTGGTATAATTCTTACCTGACTTAATAAGGCAAGACACATAACCATGTATTATTAAAAAAAACACTAAGCATGATTCATTTCAGAGTATTATGGTCTCCTTATTGAAATGTGTTTATTAGTGTCTAAGCTTAGAGGTATCCAATGTCCAGTGAGCTTATTCCAGCCAATGTTTCAGAGACTCATACCTATCTCTATCTTCAGATCAGGATACAGCTCCTTCAGCTTCTCCGCTACACTGTCTGTCTGGATCCGGGCCAGCTGCAACACACACACAAACAGTAGATGTCAGAAGAAAAATATGAGGCAAGTCCTGCACCTTACACATGTAGGCTAATTCATACAACAGCACCATCAGCTCTACAAATCAGCATCATCTGCTTACTGTCAGACAAGGATATCTCCGAAATGATAAGACGCTTTTTTCCCTATTTCGGATAATTTTATTGGTCTGTTCATCGTTACAATTTCACACAATGTCAGGAGCAGCTGACATAACAGTTTGTACCAATGACACAAATGGAGATGGTTTTGGATCCACCAGCAATGACAGGGCTAGTTCTGAACAACTTTGATTCCTAGGACAGTGTTATTAGACAGCTGAACGCGTTTGGAAGAGAACGCTAACCACCAGTTCTGTTACATCAGCTAACGGACGACAACACCAGAGCTGAGGGGGACCTTCCTTATTTAATTTCCATCTCCCACCAATGACAGTAGAAAACATGGACGCTGTGGTTCCTTTCCCTTCCTTTCTATAGCAATGAATCCAAAACTGTCTGCCATGTTGTCAAATTTGCAACCAGAACCTGTGTAGTAGAAAAGAGGTGGAGCCAACCTGCCCACTCATTTATTTAAGACCTGCCTCCTTCTTCTAGAACAAGCGTGTCCCAAAGCGCCTTCACTGAGCTTACAGTGTTGAAGCACAGTGGATTCTTTCACTGGATACCCAGTTTGTCCAGTAAGTGTAAAGTTTCAACAGTAAAATGCAGTTCATGTAACTTCGTGTAGTTCATTTAGTACGTTCAACTAAAACTCCATATAATGAACAGAAAAGGCACAATCCAGGTCATGCGGATTGTGGTCTCTTCCAGCAAAGGCTGTCAATCGCTTTATTTCTACGTGTAACTCCGCCTTCTTATAATATAGCTGAGTAACATTTTAAAAATTGTGCCAATATTAGAAAGACAGTTTAGAGGAGAAAAATGAGATGGAAAATGGGTGTGGCTTAAAGCTGAAATTAGTATAAGGTGCTGCACCTGACTAACTGCAACAGATTACAGGCTAGAAATCCTGATGTTAATTAAACATGCACAAGGAATGCAATTTAGACAGATAATCAGTACCATATACGTGTTGAATTTTGTTACCCAACCCTACTTAGGCCCCATCGCTGACTGTGATCATATTATTTTGTAAGCATTTTTTTTCATCAGGAAAACACTAAATTAATTAAAATAATCAATATACTGAATAAAGTGAGCCTCCTAAAACATAAGAAACAAATTAAATAATTATGATATGCTCATGGGGTCCTAAGAAGATACCACTGACTGGGTTAGACTCTATTATGACTGTACCACTATATACCACTCATACTAAGGAATGGCTCTGAGTTACAATATGTTATATGAAGCTTATATTGTTCATGTCATGGCTGATAAATAAGGCAAGAGTAAGATGAACCTGGCCACTCCCAGCAATCTCTGGGGAGCCAGATGAAGACTGGCTCTTATCTGATCACAGCACAACATTCGACACACCCGCCCGCTCTCGTTCATCAATCCACCCTCAGCTCATCAATGCTCTTTTAAAATGCTGTGGAATCCTATTAGAAATGTGTATTATCAGATTATTAAACCTGAATTAATGGGATAAAGTGCACATGTAATCTGCAACTGTGAAATTGCAGCGAAATTATTATTATAATATTTTATGCAGGATTTAAATAAATCATCTATAAAATTATTTGATGGCTTAATTTCTTAACAGAAAATCTTTGCTAAAATTGTGTCAATGGGGCTATGACATGGTATGCACTTTTTTTGGGTCCAAGTCCACTGTTTTCTTTTCAATTAATTTGATAAATACACCACATTTCACATAACTGTATTATCCCTTTATGTGTATACATGTTCACTGCACTAAAATAAAATTTCACTGTAGATATTAATGCATCCCAAAGTCACGTGGTGCACCTATATGCAAAGTAAGTACACTATTAAGCACTTATAAGTCATGGTGAGATTGGGTCAGGTAGTGTGACCCCAGGAAAACCATTAAAATATGAAATTATTATAACAATTTCTATATTATACATAATATATTTGAGTTAATGGGCAGTAAAGTTTATACGGGTGTCAAAATACAAAAAAAACAAAGATGAGTCTATACATGTTTAACTGCTAAATAACTTTAAAATGTAATGTTTTGTTGAAGTTTGTTTAAGCCACAGGATATTTTCTGGGTGGTAAAATGGATGACCCAGTATAATGAATTTAGACCATTATAAAAGTTAGGAAACAAATCTATAAAACAAACATTACATATTTAATTATAATCAAACTAGACGTTTGCGAGCCAGAGATTTACATCCCTACAATGAATATATCATCTTACCTGGCTTTTCCTGGTTCCCATTCGAATGACCCGGGTGACTTTTCCATTTCCTTCCTAAAAAACAGAAGCCAAGTTACAAATCTCATCGGAAGACCAACATCCAGTGTTTCAGCACCTGTGGGTGACACTGGCCATCAGAACTCACTCTTATGTACTTGAATGGTCCTTCCATGTTCAGTCCCTGGCAGTTTAAATGTTCTCTGTTGAAGACTGTTGTGTGCCCTTCTGCCCAAGACCTGACGAATGAATGAACTCTGGGCTAGTTAAGGGACGCTCTCTCTTCCTGAAGGGCCCAACCCCACGCCCTGCATCTTCTGGACAATGCTGATAAGTCATTGTTAGCTGGTGTATGTGTAGTGTGTGTGGCGTCAGATACACACTCATTTCTTTACAAGACTGCCACTGTTCACCACTATTCAGTCATCTTAAACTGACATCAAGTCTTGACTGTCCTGAAGGAGGAGGCAGAACGGCTTAACTGCCACTCAGCTTTAACAGCACCATTAAGAGTCTTAGTGGGTTCAGAGACGGTGACAGTTTCATCTGACTAACTGTTGACCATGTTTTCTCAAGATGAGCAGCCTGATCAATACAAGCTCATAGTTTATCATCCACTTTTAAAAAATCATGCAACAATGATTATTAGTGTAGTGAAGTTAAAGTGAAAGTTTCTGCACAATTAAATTGTTGGTGTAGACACAGTCACTCAGAGAGGGTTGAAATGAAATTGTGTGATACATTATTATGGTAAAATACATGGTAACTTTCCAACTTTCTTACAGTGCTGGTGACCCAGGGGTCACAAATATGGACATTGTCACATTTCCGGCATAACATTTGAATTATTTTACACAGGCAGAAGAATGCAGTGTTAAAAGTCATCCCCACTGACCTTTCCCTCAATTTAATAACTCGTTCCTCCAATTTAGCAATCCGGCCCCTTGATTTAATAAATAAAGGGGACACTTTAGTAAAACTGAAGGAAAGTGTTATTCAACTTAGGGAACGATTTATTACACTGAGGGAACAATTTATTAAATTAAGGGATTTATTAAATTGAGGGAAGAGACGATCAAACTGAGGGGACGATTTATTACATTATGGGAATATTTTAGTTAATTAAGGGATTTATTTAATCGAGGTAACAGACTGTCAAACTGAGGGAACAGACTGTCAAACTGAGGGAACGATTTATTAAGTCGAGGTAACAGATGGTCAAACTAAGGGAACAATTCATTAAAACGAGGTAACAGACAGTCAAACTGAGGGAACGATTTATTACATTTTGGGAATATTTTAGTTAATTAAGGGATTTATTAAATCGAGGTAAAAGACTGTCAAACTGAGGGAACGATTTATTTAATCGAGGTAACAGACTGTCCAACTGAGGGAACAATTTATTTAATCAAGGTAACAGACTGTCAAACTGAGGGAACGTTTTATTAAATCGAGGTAAAAGACTGTCAAACTGAGGGAACGATTTATTTAATCGAGGTAACAGACAGTCAAACTGAGGGAACGATTTATTTAATCGAGGTAACAGACTGTCAAACTGAGGGAACGTTTTTTTAGACTGAGGTAACAGACTGTCAAACTGAGGGAACGTTTTATTCAATCGAGGTAACAGACTGTCAAACTGAGGGAACGATTTATTCAATCGAGGTAACAGACTGTCAAACTGAGGGAACGATTTATTCAATCGAGGTAACAGACTGTCAAACTGAGGGAACGAATTATTTAATCGAGGTAACAGACTGTCCAACTGAGGGAACGAATTATTTAATCGAGGTAACAGACTGTCAAACTGAGGGAACGATTTATTTAATCGAGGTAACAGACTGTCAAACTGAGGGAACGATTTATTTAATCGAGGTAACAGACTGTCCAACTGAGGGAAGGATTTATTTAATCGAGGTAACAGACTGTCCAACTGAGGGAAGGATTTATTTAATCGAGGTAACAGACTGTCAAACTGAGGGAACGATTTATTTAATCGAGGTAACAGACTGTCCAACTGAGGGAATGATTTATTTAATCGAGGTAACAGACTGTCCAACTGAGGGAAGGATTTATTTAATCGAGGTAACAGACTGTCAAACTGAGGGAACGATTTATTTAATCGAGGTAACAGACTGTCCAACTGAGGGAAGGATTTATTTAATCGAGGTAACAGACTGTCAAACTGAGGGAAGGATTTATTTAATCGAGGTAACAGACTGTCAAACTGAGGGAACGATTTATTTAATCGAGGTAACAGACTGTCCAACTGAGGGAAGGATTTATTTAATCGAGGTAACAGACTGTCCAACTGAGGGAATGATTTATTTAATCGAGGTAACAGACTGTCCAACTGAGGGAAGGATTTATTTAATCGAGGTAACAGACTGTCCAACTGAGGGAAGGATTTATTTAATCGAGGTAACAGACTGTCCAACTGAGGGAATGATTTATTTAATCGAGGTAACAGACTGTCCAACTGAGGGAACGATTTATTTAATCGAGGTAACAGACTGTCCAACTGAGGGAACGATTTATTTAATCGAGGTAACAGACTGTCCAACTGAGGGAACGATTTATTTAATCGAGGTAACAGACTGTCAAACTGAGGGAATGATTTATTTAATCGAGGTAACAGACTGTCAAACTGAGGGAATGATTTATTTAATCGAGGTAACAGACTGTCAAACTGAGGGAACGTTTTTTTAGACTGAGGTAACAGACTGTCAAACTGAGGGAAGGATTTATTTAATCGAGGTAACAGACTGTCCAACTGAGGGAAGGATTTATTTAATCGAGGTAACAGACTGTCCAACTGAGGGAACGATTTATTTAATTGAAGAAAAATATTAGAAAATACTATATCAATATATAGCAATAATATAATATAAATATTATTAGTAAATTAGTAAATATTATTTAGAATATAAGTCTAAATATTATTTTTCTATCTTGATACTCCAGGTGCTCCGTATGTAGCAGCTACCTCTCAAACATAAAGGTTTTTTAAGTATAGACCAAGTTGGTCCAAACTCTCAGAATCACTGTAAAACAATGCAATCGGGCACCAGGTTTCCGTCATTAACGCATTACTGTTACTCTCTAGGTTTAGTGAGGGGGGAGCTTTCACACGTGACTTGACTGCCATCAAAACCCCTTTACTGAGCCCATGTGAAGACTGAACCGCCTTAAACTAACTTCTCAGTTGTAAACACAAACGTTAAACGACTAATAAACTCGTTGAACTCGGTCCTTTTTAGCATTTCCGCCAATGAACACTTGTAAAAACTTAAAAGTTAAGAACATTTAAAAAGCTCGTTTCAACCGCGTTTCTATGTGACCGCCTTCTCTTCTCTGTCCTCCAATGAATGTCGGACAGTTAACCGCCAGCCAATAGCACACTTTAAATGCGTTGATTGACGTTTCGGACAACCAATGACATGCAGGCACTGGCGCTTCGCCCCTCAATCACGAAACTCTGGTTTAACTTACGGGACTCGAGCTCACTTCTCCAGACATTTCCCTTGCCGAACAAAATTTCCAACGGCGAAACCAGTCGTCTTGTCTCGGTCATTGATGACTTTGAGTCATTCAGGCGAAACGACGGTGGTTAGTTTACATGTGTGACTGGTTTTTAATATAATCTTCGCCGCCGGTCATGACCAACACTACAAGCGCCGGTGTGTGACCTCGTCTGGAATGTCACTTCCCTGATGAAGGGAAGTTCGATTCAGTTTACTGAACCGACTCTTTTGAACTGCCCATTTCAGTGAATCGCTTCAATGATTCGTTGTGGTTATTTAGTTGTATTTATAATGACTGTCAACACATGGTCAGTGTAAGTTATTTATTTGATCGATTTGTTTAACCTGGAACAGTAGTTGGGTGCCTTGGCCAAGGGCACAGACAGCGGCACCCATTCAAAATGTCACATTAATGTAATATAATCAGACTTGTGTCTTTGAGCTCTGGTCCAATAGACAAAAGAGTGTTTTACTGTATATGTGGCCTGGCAATAGAAAATATACTCAAATTCACAAATACTCAAGTAATTGTACTTCATTGCTACTTCAAAACATTTTCAGTAGAAAATGCATGTTTTATTACTACTTATATAATCATTTAGATCGCCAAAATACTCATTATAAATCTAAAAGAGCAGTTTTCTTTACTTTTCTTTACTTTTGTGTTTGTTTGTTTGAGCTTGGCAAGAGAGTACGGCAATGGCATGCCAGTAACACTGCCAATATATTTTATTACATTATAGTACATTACATTACATTATATTTGAGTGATATTACCTGTGTAACATTATTCAAATATAAGTCGCTCTAGGTAAGAGTGTCAGACAAATGCCGGAAATTTAGAGTTTTTACATTTACATATTTTTATAAAATCAATCACCCCAAATTAATAAGAGTGTATTAATGAAACTGGCCACATTGATGTGAATTTGTCTTTGTGTGAGACCTAGTACTGTAGACACATCACCGACAACACAAAACATTTAAAACATTAACTTCTTACATTCGTTTATATATTTAAGTATGTTTGGATATATATATATACATTTTATTAATTCATTCATCTTCTTATCTGCGTTTTCCTGGTCAGGGTCACAGTAGGTCTGGAGTCTTTCCTTTATTATTGACTTCAAGGCAGGAACCCCCTGGACAGCCCGGGGGCAATTTAGCATGGCCAGTTTCCCTACCATGTGTTTTTGGGAGGTGGGAGGAAACCGGAGTACCTGGAAGAAACCTACACAGGCACGAGTAGAGCACACCAAACTCCTCACAGAGACTTTAATGGAGATAGTAGTAATTCGATTTTGCCCAAATTAAAATTCGACACTTTTTTCACTCCTGCTTTGACTGATCATAAACACAACAGTAATGGCAGGAGATGCTGATGTTCTGTCAAATTATGCAACCTTGTTAAAATGTCATACCATTTATTGGTACAGATGTCTAAATGTGTAGGGAGGCCCTCTGATCACCTAAAAGAACCACATCTGACATCTGAGTCCCCCTTTCCTCACCTAAATGACTCCTCTGAAAATGACTAGCCCAGCTCTGTTAATTTCGCATCAATAAACATTGCCTATGTGTCACTTGAGTAAAACTTTGTTTTATTCACAGACTCAAATTATTTGAGCATGTGAATCGGTTCGAAGGGTTTATTGAAAAAGAGCCGATTCAAACGAAGCAGCTTGTTCACGAGTCGAACGTCGCTACTTCCGTCTGCTACTACAGCAGTGTGGAGTCAGTGTGTGTGTTTATGGGCGTCATGCTGGCGCACCGCTGCGCATACGAGTGAATGGGCTTTTAATAGTACTAATAAAACATTTGAGATTCAGCATTTAATACTACTATAATATATATATAAAATATAACTATTTAATAGAAATGAGAGAGAAATTTCTATTTAATAGAAATGTGAGAGTTTTTAACTAATATATATATATATATATATATATATATATATATATATATATATATATATATATATATATTTGTTAAAAACTCTCACAGAAAGAAATAACCAATTAAATGTTGGTTGGTGTGGCGCAACAGATAACACCACCATGTGCCAGAGTGCTACCACACCATGTGGGAGACCGGGATTCAATTCCCAGTCTGAGTGACTAGTCCTGTGCTACACAGCTATTTCTTGGCCAAGACTCCTAATGCTACATTAGCTCACCACTGTAATATGAGTAACCTTGTAAGTCACTCTGGATTTTGACATGTTTAAATTTTATCTTTCATATTTTAGTAGGTTTTATAAAAAGCCTACCTTTTCAGCTTGTTCAGAGCGAGCAATCTCAAAGCAGTACAGTAACCAAATAATATTAAACACACAAAAAGGATAAGTAACTAATCATTAATGACTAAAATGTAACTGAGTTAAGTACATTTCTTTTAAATAGTTATTTGATCAGACAAAAAAGTATCATCATTGGACAATATTTAGGAAAAAGCACCCCTACTTCATAGTGTCTCCTAATTTAAAAAAAAGGCCTTGAGGCCTAATCTAATCTAATCTAATCTAATGCAAGCATATTTACTGAATGGTTGTAGTGTAAATATCTCAGAAATTTGGTCTGGATATCCACTTTACTGAGGGTTTATCACCCTGGAGAGCTGATCCATGCTTTTGACTTTAAGTATAAAAGTGAGCTATGCATTTATAATAAATTGTGCAATAAACAATGTTAAAATACATGATATCATAGAAAGCTAAAAGAGGAAATGTTATGGATATATTCCCTGATGTCTGAGGCATTCGTTTACCACAGTTTTATGGTACGGTTTTGGCCTAAGAGATAAGCACCCTCAAGGTGTTGTGAAGTGTATTGGATAAGAACACCGTCTGTCCTGTGGCAGATTAGGGTTTGATTCCCCGACTGGGGCAAGCACCCCACTATACACCAAGGGCAAGACCCCTAACTCTACATTGTCCTGCATATCCAACATGGTTAAAATGGGGGTCGCTTTGGATAAGAGCATCAGCCAAATGCTGTAAATATAAAGAATAATAGATACTTACTTTTTTAGTTTTAGCACTTCAGCATTTTATCATTATTCATGATTGTATACAGAAATATATGCAAATATATTAACATAAAATGCATTATTATTGCATATAGAAAACTGGATAGCGAATAAAATGAATATATTCACATTGTTGATGTAGCAAACCCATGATTTCTATCACCACCACTGTAAAGAAATCCAAGTTGGTAGCCTTTTAAGTTACTTTGGAGTACACCCACCATCTCAACAACTGAATTCTGTAGAAACTTTAAAAATCGGTGGCTATCTCCTTTAAGACAGACATGTATAGATTAATGACACAATTATTCACAATTATTATTTAAAAATAATATGTAATATGTAATCCCATATGATATAATAATAATAATAATAATCCCATAATATCTAATAATAATAATAATAATAATAATCCCATAATATCTAATAATAATAATAATAATAATAATAATAATAATACATCTATAGTGCCATTGTATGGCAAAAAAAACTCTTATTTCCAATATGGCAATTTGTTTATTTAGAAAAGTAATAATAATATGTAATATGTAATCCCATAATGATTTAATAATAATAGTAATAATAATAATAATAATAATAATCCCATAATATATATGAATAACAATCCCATAAAATATATTAATAAAAATAATAATAATAATACATCTACAGTGCCATTGTATGGCAAAAAAAACTCTTATTTCCAATATGGCAATTTTAAAAGTAATAATAATATGTAAAATGTAATCCCATAATAATAATAATAATAATAATAATAATAATTTTACAGGAGAAGGAAAAAAACTTTAGTGTCCTTTCATTCCTTCTTAACCCAGTATAACAGGACAATCGCCAGATTGTTAAAAAGTAGAAAACGACAAAAAGGTTTTTCACGGCAGAGACGATAAGGAGTCCAGCCTGAGAAACACTGAGGAGCAAACATGTCCCCCGGTTTGTCTGTGTGTGTTTTGTACGTGTACACTCCCCTGTCCCACCCCTTTAGGACGTGTCCTGTTTGCCTGCTCTGCACTACAGCTCTTACAGCGCCAGCGCTGCTGATGCTGAATCCTCCACATGGTCTGCTGCCCTTTTACCCCGCTGACGGGGCTTTTCCGGTGGAGACGTGGCTCAGCGCTTCTGCCATATTGAGCCGCAGACAGGCAGGCAGATCGCCGTGCACCGACTACCCCGTTTATTTACAGCCAGTTCGGTCTTTTATCGCGCAGGACAGCCGTCGTCGGGAGTTTAGACACGAAAGAAGACCGCAGACTCTCAAAATGGTGAGTTAGTGAATTAACGGCTGAAAGGCGAGCGAGTCGTTTCGGCTCGTTTACGCAGACGATGCACAGACGGGGCTAACGACGGCGAGCTGCTGCTTACAGAATACAGACCTACCGCCGACTTAACGAGGCTGAACTTGTTATTTGACCGCTGGCAAAAAATAGTGAGACCAGGCACTGATACAGGCTGCTTGTGTTGTAAACGTCAACGTAGCCTGTTAGCCAGTTAGCTAGCTAGTTAGTTAGTTAGCTAGTTAGCTAGCTAGCTAGCACTAGCTCGCTGGGCTAAGCTAACTGTCCACATCACTGTCAACTCAATGGACGGTAGGCCGAGCCTAGCCTGCTAGCTGCTAGCATGGATTTGAGACCAGTCTGAGCTACTCAGACAGATGACCCTGTACCTTTAGCTACTTATTAGTCATTATTGTTTTTTATAGTGTAAAATATGTACGTTATATGTCCAAATATTTGTGGACACCCCTTCTAACGATGCATTCAGCTACAGCTAAGTTGCAGTCCTCGCTGACACAGCTGTGCAAGTAGAATTACTGCCTATAGCTTAGGGCTCTGCCAGGTGAGGGCTAGAGGGGTATAAAGACCCCCTTGGTATTGAGCTGTGGAGCAGTGGAAGTGTATTCTCTAGATTGATGGTTGGTGCTCCATCCAAGACTTTTGGGATGAGCTGTGGATCAGGTGAGGTGGTGATCGTCCAACCCCCTGCTCTCACTAACACCCTTGTTGCCGACTGCAATCAAAGTCTCATAGTAATGTTCCAAAATCTAGTAGAAAGCCTTCTTCCCTGGACAGTAGAGACACTTACTCCAACAAAAGCAGGCTAAACTATTTTTAATGCCCTTGGTTTCAGAAGAAACAAGAAATAAGCAGGTGTCCCAATACTTTTGTCCATATAACATATGATTAAAGCATCAGTATGTGAGAATTGGTATTTCTTGCTCCTGGGCTCCCCCTGCAGTCACAGTCATGTATAATTCGCCCTCTGAGCCTCCAACCAAGAAGGACACATTTTACACGTGCATTTCTGGATAAGCTGAGAGATACTTATCCGTCACTGAAAGTGAAAGAAGCATGTGGACTGACAGTGTTGTCCTGCCCACTTCACCAAAGTTATATAGTGTGGTCAACAGTGTGCCAAGCCCTCAGTAGCAATGATAGAAACACTGTTCTTCATAATACAGGTCGATTGAGTATCACAATCACTTGTTGTGGTTATTTGTTTGATAAAATGTTACATAATGTTGCTTTAATGTGTCTTTGTATTGTAAAAACATTGTGAATAAATAGCATTTCCACAGTCTCTCTACTGCAGATGCCTCTGCCGTCCATCTGGAGATGGTTTGTTCAAGTATTTTAGAAATAGATTTAGAAAAAGATTTGTGGACACTCTGTTTCTGAACTTCTTCTGAAATCAAGAAAATTCATCGGAGGTTTAGCCTCTGTTTGCTGATGTAACTGCCTTTATCTGTTCTTCTTGAGTGTTACACTAAACCAGTGGTGCCCAACCTTGGTCCTGAAGGCCCTCCTGGTTCAGTTATTGAGCTAATTAATAAACCCTTCCAGACTTTGTGGAAGTGGAGCCTCCAGGACCAGAGTTAAGAACCATCAAGCGTTTCAGCCATGTCCAGAAGTTTAAACCCACTTGGTTTGGATGACCTTCCCATCCAGCTATTGAGTTAACTAACAAGCCCTTCCTGAGTTGACGGCAAGGGGTTCTCCAGGACCAGGGTTGGAAACCACTGAGACACAGCCCAGTTCTGAGGTGTCTGAATACATTTGGACGTTTAGTGTATGCCGCAGATGTATCCTGTGAGCTTTTTCAAATGAATCAATTGAGATGCTTTGCTTTTTTTTTTCAGTGTGTCAAATCAGCTTGCGAAATCACAGGCCCACTGCTTGGCAACTTAAGCAGCGTTATCATGAATATAATATTTATTATCTGTTAAGCATTTTGGGAAGGGTCTGCTAAATCTGAAAAGTAAATGCTGTTATAGACTCATCCAGCACTACTGCTACAGTCAGTTTGCTGTATTCATACAGGATAAGACCCCCTTCTCTTTGCTCACGTCTTCAAGGTGTCAATTTGGTCTTATTAATAAAGTGTGTAATTAGCACTAAGCCTGAGGAGATGTGATGGCGTTCTTCGCATATACATCAGGAGAGGTTGTGTGCCTCCTGTTTGCGCTGTTGAGTCTGACAGAAAATTGACAATAATTGATTGAAGAAAAAATGTAAAAGGTACTTAAATAAATGGTCCAAAGTGACACAGTCTGAAGACTCTTTTATTAAAGTTATATTGGTGCATATGGGTGGGTAGTATTGCATAAATAAAACCCAATTATTGTAATATAATAGATGATTTGTCACAGTATTGACTGTTTCTCACATCTGATGGCCAAAAAAAAGTGGTATGGTTAAAAAAAATATTGCCAGTAAAATTGTAAAACTGTGAAACTGTCTTCTGGATTTCACGTCTGTCAACCCTAAATCCAGCCTTGACCAATTTTATCCATGTGTGTTGGGTCGTATGAACATCTTGATTCATCACAGCGCTAAACTAATGCATCTGATATTAAAGTGCATGCTCACAGAGTGCAGTAACTTCAGCACTACTGTAAGACCATTATTGTGAAAGACCAGTGTTGCGATAGTGATCTAAAAGCCAGAAAACACGCAGAGCTGTGTGCAACATTTTCTCAGTATTTAAATTGTGCACACGTCCTGATTTTTTTTTTTTTGGGGGGGGGGGTCTCTAATGAACATGAACAAAACAAAGAAAAACTAGATTGGCCTTAAATAAAAATAAATGTCTAACCTAATGTACAGTAGAATTAAGTGTAAGACAGTGTTTGTGTGTAAACAAACAAAAAAAAATTGACTGTTTATAATGTTAAATATCTTATATCCTGTCTGACGGATCTCCCTGATCATTCAGCTCCCAGTTGCTTTAAAACACTGCAGTATAATAACTTAATGTTTATATATATATATATATATATATATATATATATATATATATATATATATATATATATATATATATATATATATATTTGTGTGTGTGTGTGTACACTGGTCACACTCTGAACTGGTATGAACTACCACTGATGTAAAGTAACTATTTTACATTGTCCTGAATCCTCTATGATTTGGTTTTCTGTTAGGTGTGGGCATTGGCCTTCTGTTCTTGGTTTTGAACATGCTGTTTAGTGCTGCTTTACAACCAAAGAGAGGAGAATGGTTTACTCTATGGTAAAACGTATCTCCTCAAACGGTTTAGGTGGCATGGTCAAAAATAGCAGAAAATGGGCATGGGGCACTGTTCTGCTACCTTCTGTTACCTGACGGCTGTGGGCTGTGAATAATGTCCCTTAAATGATGCCTTAAGGATGCCAGAGGGTGCTCCAAACACAGCAGACTGAATCAAGCTTAGGGTACCAGGCTTAGGGTAGCTGATAACCAATCCACTGGATCATATTGGGATGGGACATCCCTAATGATCTGTTTGTATTGAGAGTACTTGGTTAATGCATCGTTGACATACATGAATCATGACATGATTAAGAAAGAGCCAATCACCTGTGAATCAAAACACCCTCAGAACTCTATCATACACATCTGGGATTGCTTAAGGTTGCCACAGCATGCAATCAAATTGGATTGTTGGATTGCTTGTTTGCATATTGCAGTCCTTTGCGGTAATGTTAATGAAGAGGGTTTTACAGCGATTAGTAATTTATACACAGTACAGCCCTGCAGTTTCCATGGTAGTAGACTGACTGCTGGGTCAGATCCACTGACGGTTCTCCTTGCATGTGCAGGTGCTGTTGGCTGCAGCGGTGTGCACCAAGGCGGGGAAGGCTCTGGTGTCGCGGCAGTTTGTGGAGATGACTCGGACACGCGTTGAGGGTCTGCTGGCTGCCTTCCCTAAACTAATGAACACGGGGAAGCAGCACACGTTTGTGGAGACAGAAAGCGTGCGCTATGTTTACCAGCCTCTGGAGAAGCTCTATATGGTGCTGGTCACCACCAAGAACAGCAACATCCTGGAGGACCTGGAGACCCTCCGCCTCTTCTCACGTGTGGTACGTATGAGAATGTGTGCCTCGGACGGACATGAATGCTTTGTGTGGGCGGTGCTGCAAAAATCTAATAACAGTAGCTGAAGACATTTTTGCACTGTTTTAAAGGTTTCTAAGCTTTGAAATACTGGAGGAAATAAAAGCCCCAGTAGTAGTACATTATAAAACCATTTACGAATGGCAGTCTGATCTAATTAAAGGTGCCAAAGTAAGAATTTGTGGAGTGTAGATATATTTTAAGTGTAATGTCATGTGTAAATTGTATGTATGTGACTTTAACTGGGGTGAAAAGTCTCAGATGTTGTTTAACAAGTCTATTTACAACCCTGTTATTTTGCTGTACAGTCAAAACAGCAAATGGCACCGGCAAAGCTAGCAGAACCCACATATTATAGTGTAGTTTTAACACTAACAAACACTGTAATTATTCCAGAGGCTTACTGGATGATGTTGCCGTCTTTTTGTTGTGTCCCCTTCATGATGTACTGTTAGCAAACAAAAGAGATTGTACCCGGTTAGTTTCTAACCTTGCCCCCCTTGTTTCCCTGGGTCTTCCCTCAGGTCTTACCAGTACAACGATATTAGTCAGCGCTTTATCTTCTAATGTGTGTTTAGCTCTGATTTGGTAAAGCAGAGGTAGTTTAGTTTGTTTTTTCAAGGGAGCAGAAGTGAGATGGTACAAGGCTGGCGTTAGCGCTGCATTGTTTAAGCTAAGAGTCTAGAGCTGATGTGCTGCTTTCCAGTATCAACACCATATTTTCACGAAGTCGCGGTTACATTTTACCATTCTCCAGCTTTCACTGGTGGGCTGGGTGGATGTAATAATGTGTAAATATAAAGTCAAGACTGTTATGTAACAGTTTTGGGGGATTGGAAAAATCATGTATTCCAGTTCTGGATTGGTAATGCCGGATTTTCTTTTAAAAGCAGACGCATCACTTCTATGTACCAAACTCTCAGTATTCAACCATGCCAAAATTAATGCAGTTTGACATTCTAGCGCACTTGGTAAAATTAACATTTTACACCCTTTTTGATATGTACCAAAAATACTTCTGTGATGTGGTTATTTATTCATAAGTGTCCTCCTCTCTCCACGTGCCTCAGCTCTTCTTATGATCCGAGTTGTTGGTATTCATCTGTTGTCATTGATCTAAACGATGGTAAGTGTTTATTACTGTGAAACTGAGCGCTGCGGTTGTCGTGCAGATTCCAGAGTACTGTCGTGTGCTGGAGGAGAGCGAAATCTCAGAGCACTGCTTTGACCTCATCTTCGCCTTCGATGAGATCGTCGCCCTTGGTTACAGAGAGAACGTCAACTTGGCGCAGATCAGAACCTTCACAGAGATGGACTCGCACGAGGAGAAGGTGTTCCGCGCTGTCAGAGAGGTGAGAGAGCCGAGGAGGGAAAGCGGCACTTTGATATATGGAGCATTATGCAGTCTGCTGATTCTGCTTGTCTAAGCTCTTGGCGTAGCTGCAAAGAAGAGCGATCAGTCAGACCTGCTGATCCACAGCAGCACAGCTGCTTGGTAATTTGCTGCGCTTCATGAGCCTAATTATCATTTATTCATAGTTGAGTTAAAATGTGGATTGAGCTGCGGCTTCATCCAGTCTTGAAAATGTCAAATACTTTTTGTCTGAATGTGAAGAACCTTTTATATGAAGTGAAGGTTTTTTAGACAATCTCACATCCCTATTACAAACATGGTTTCTAATGAATGGCTCATTATTCATAGAAGCAGTATTGCCATGGCAATACTACGGGGGGGCATGTAACGTGCAGGCATGGGGATGAAATGTCACTTCTAACCACTTCTAACTTCTAAAGAAGTACGACTTCTTTTTCAGAAGTTAAGCTCACTTCATTCTGCCATCCTGTGTCATAATAGTCTCATAGCTTGTTTTCTTAGTCCATCAGTTAGTATTTGGTAACTGGTTTATAAATGATCTATGACTTAAGTTATAGATCTATTATAGTTATAGATCTGTTAATTAATAATTAAAGTATTTGGCCAGTGTTTCTTGTGCCAATAAAGCTTGCATGTCCATAAAGCTCTGGATATGGTGAGGTGTCCTGACGAACCAGACAGAAGTATTTTACCCATTAAAAAAAAAGCCCAAAACAACTAAGATTCGCATTCCTCTGCGTGTTAATCCCTCAGAGTGCTTATAGATAAAACCTCATGAATAGCGCAGACAGGAATAAGGATAAACATTACAGCATTTCTGTGGGAGTGTGGTTAAGCTCACTTCATTCTGCCATCCTGTGTCATAATAGTCTCATAGCACAAAAGACATGATTTTTCAGGTTGTTATAGCTACTGCCTGGGGGGGGGGATGGGAGACAACTTGTTGAGCCATGTTGAGCATTATTAAAACTCCTTTCAGGTTCGGCAAGTGATCGGTCTCCTCATTGACCACATCTCTGATAAACCTCACCATTAGCTGAACACTGACAAACTGACAGAATGATCAAAACCTAGGTTTACTCAAAGATGAGTCGTTCTATTAGCTGAATCAGTGGTAATAAGAGAATCTGACTGAATAGTAAGTCATTAACCTTGTGTCAATTCTTAGTTTTAATATTCTGTTAATTCAAGTATTAATGAGGTCACTGTCCTACTGTACACTGTCATACAAACCACATGGCTGCATTTTTCTGCAGTGTTATAGTGGGGGAAAAATAAATATCTCTTTCTCTAGTTTGGCAGATGAGAAGTTTTACTGTGTTGAGAAGTGAATATGCTGCTACACCTTTAACAGTAGGCATAAAATAACCTAAACTAAATAATTTGACTCATGAGCCATAAGGGTGCACTGATAATGAATTGTTTTGTCCGATTTCAATTTCATGTTTACTTAAGTTTTAATAAACTTGCCGACATTTCCTATGGTAAAAAGCAAGAATAAGAATAATAACAATAATATACTTTTTATAAAGCTTGCATTCTGCAGGCAAAATAAACTCATTGATTTGAAACAGTCACGTGGACAAATGTGTACTTCAGAGTATTCAGAGAAATGTAGAATTTCATAAATAACATGCTATGTGAACATGGTTCTTATAGTCCTTAACTCTCTTTAAAGGCTCCCAGAATCTTTCTAGTAATAGTTATTGCTCCAAAGCCTCATCTGGAGGTTTCATATTTGCATTTCCCATTCACCTTATATGGTGTGGTTCTTATTTGATGATCCCTTTTCCACCTTAAATGGAACATGTTTTTGCACTATGTGCACAGCGTAGAACCCCTGAACAAATGCATGTCTGTTTTCAGACATCGGAATTGCTTAGAAGAAGTATTACGGGTTAAGAAGTTCTTGCAATAGAAATGGACTGTAAGCTCTAAGTTAACATGGACAGAATAAATAAGTAGCATAAGTATAAAACTGCAAGTAAGCTACATTTATACGCTTATAATATGGAAACTGTCATAAGGAATGCAACACAGTGAAATAAGCTACAATAAATTGACCAATCCCACATTGCAAGTTATCAGAAAAAATGGCCCAATTCCTATCATACATCCCTACTTTGCAACAACTTAGTGTGTGAACCTCCTGCATTGCTGTATTTGAGACTCTCAGAACAATTGCATTCATTGTGTGAACATAAGTTTTTTTTATTTTATAAATGATGCTTTAACTTTACTTCTATAACTGTTAAATGTCAGTAATTCAGTTACTTTGTCAAAATAACCTTTTAATGCAAAAATACAGAAGGCTGTTTGATTGGCAGAATGGCACTATACTCATGTTCGGTCTCTCTCCATGTCTCTTTAGACTCAGGAACGAGAGGCGAAGGCGGAGATGAGGCGGAAGGCGAAGGAGCTTCAACAGGCTCGGCGAGATGCTGAGCGGGGGAAGAAGTCTCCAGGCTTTGGTGGATTTGGCAGCAGCAGTAGCAGCAGCAGCACTGCCATCATAACAGACACACTAATTGAGCCAGAGAAACCCAAACCCACCCCAGCACCCGCCAGGTAACCACAATAAGGGCTCTTGTTGTTGTAACGGTACACAAGTTCCAATCAAGAGATGTGACTACAGACTACAGTTACTATATCTATACTCTACACATTACAGTCCCCGCAATATCATGCAAATGCAGTTTTCGAGTTTTACAGGGGGCACGCACGCTTGTGAAATAACCCTAATAAATAGTCGTATTGTGTATTTTCTATGCAACTGCGGACACCAGACTATGACCTTTTGGTTCAGATAGATGTATTGTCACACCCTTAATCTCACCTCTAAAACACATACATATCTGTGTAAATGAGAAATATGGTACTTAATGGTGCTTTGAAAAATGGTATTTAATGGGAGGTGTGGATTTGATAAGTTGGCAGTTGTGTAATTTTATATTGTTACACAGCAAAAGTGGAAGTTGCGTCATCTTCCAGAGTCATGTGTAGACTAGTTCAGATGTCAGTTTTCATTTTTATTAATATTTATTCATTTTCATTTAATTTATACTCAAAACCATGATTTTAGATTATCTGCAGGTTTGGAAGAGCTTTTGATATTTTTGAAGATGGCACGTGATTTTGTTTCTTTCCTGATGGAGTTTCTTTATGTTCAACAATCTTTTACTACATCTTTGTCCATGTTCTCCCACAGGCCCAGTGGCCCCAGCAAAGCCCTTAAACTGGGTGCCAGGGGGAAGGAAGTGGACGACTTTGTAGACAAACTGAAGTCTGAGGGCGAGAACATTATCCTGCCCAACACTGGCAAAAGACCTTCTGAGGCCTCCAAATCTCTGCCTGCTCCTGTTAACACAGAGAGGTATGTCCCAGTCGTTAGCAACACTTGGAGTTGCTTGCAAATGGTGTTTATTTAATTTTTGTTCAGTGGGTGGTTTCTTTTCTGTGTGTTTGAAATGCTGGAGTCTGGGCACAGCCATACTACAGCACCACTGGAGCAGAGAGGGTTAAATGCCTTGCTCAAGGACCCAGGCAGCTAAGGAGTGGCAGCTTAGCGAATCCGGGTATCGAAAATGGATCAGAACAGAATGACACCTTGATTCACTTATTACTTCACTAATTTAATTCAGTCAAATGAAACACCTTTCTGTTATTTGTACAGAGTACAAAGAAATTCTTCTCATCATATACACCAGCTTAGAAAGGTATCGAACCTACAACCACGTGACTTAGAGAAACAAGTTAGATGAGATGTTTCTTTTTTTTCTTTTTTTCTTTTTTCTCTCACCCAACTTAGTTGGCAATTTAGTTATTTGATCAAGCTGCCTATGACTAATGGCTGAATGAAACTGCTTATGTGCACAAATGTTCCTTATAGCCTTAGTAATATCAGTGTATTTCAAATGACCGTCTAAACAACTGCATTGTCCACTAGGTAGGGTTGCCCCTGTAGGAGATTTTAACATGATGAAAACCGTCTCAGAAAAATCATGTTTTTATGGGATCTCAGTACACAATTTAGTAAACAAGATTTTTGGTTGAACGAATGCTTTATTATATATAACATTTTAAAAATATATATAATAAATGTTTTTTTTTTTTTTTGTAATACTGGTATTGAGCACATGTACAGAGCATGATAACCATCAGTTGTCATTTCTTTCTGCTAGATAAGACCAAATTATAAGAAACAATAAATAAGAAGCATATGCTAATAAGTTTCATACTTCAGACCTTTTAAGGTGCTTTACAGTTCCAAATATAGGTGTGGAGGTAAGACAACCGACTGTTTCTGTATAATGTCAGTATTGGAAGGGCGGTGTATGTTTGCTTTACAGTTTATACAGAAACCCTTTTTCAACTGGACCTTCCTTGAGCAATCATTATCAATTTAACAGTGATTAAATGTAGATAATTCTTGCAAAAAAAGTTATATAGTAAGCTCATATGTAAGTGGTCTTATTGGTGTAAAATCTCATCATTCACTAACTTATGCCCTCTGCTGGTTGCAGTGTGCACCTGCGGGTGGAGGAGAAGATTACACTAACATGTGGCCGTGACGGTGGGCTGCAGAACATGGAGGTGCTGGGCATGATCACACTCCGAGTGTCCGACGATAAGAACGGGCGAATCCGACTCTTTATCAACAACAACGACAAGAGGGGCTTACAGCTTCAGGTGGGCTATGTCTAGGGAGTCAAACGGAGAAATGCTCAGGACAAGAACTTGAAATGTTTAAATGCTTGTCAGAACAAAACCCAGCAATTTACAGTTGCCCTATTTTATTTAGCTGGAACAGTATTCAGTGCACCACAGCTCACTACCATAAAAGCCAAAACAATGTATTATGTTCTGTTCAGCTTGGAAAGAATTTTGTCAGGCTTTGTTAGGGTTTGGGACTAGAAAAACCAGGGCCAGAGAAAGTGTGTTAAGACCAGCTGACCAGTATATGCCAGTTTGATGTCTATGCTAGGCCATTTAAACAAAACAATTGGTTCCCCCATGCAAACCTTTGTGTTTTTAACTAAACATCTGGACATTTGATCTTCATTTGAACAATATTGAGGGATGCAAGAGATGTCTTTTAAAAATAATTTGTAAAATGTAAATTCAGTTTTCTTCTGAGGATAAAGTTCAGACACCCCCACGTTTATTAGTACTTCAAATGTCTAAATTAGGTGCAGCACACCAGCTGCAGATGATTAGAACATGGTTTAAGAGGAGTATAGAGGAGCCTGTCTTTAAACATCTGGCATTTACTTTGAGATCCTAACAGCTTTCAGAGGCCTTTAAAAGAAGGTTGTAGATGAGTGTGAGTCTGGGAAGAGATTTAAAAACAATCTCATAATACTTGGAAATCAGTCGTTCCACTGTCTGCAAAATAATTTGGGTGGAGAACATGCATGTCCTAATTTTTGCCTCTCAAGAAAATTTATTTCTTTTAAATACATTTTACAAATTAAACAAAGACATTTCTATAGTTTAGTGTGATTAGTTAGATCAGCTCCATATGTCAGTATTGTGCAAATGTCCATATGTTTGAATATGTTGATAGGATAAAGGTTTTTATGGGAGTCCTCATTTATTTATGTGACTATAATTCAAAATGTCTTATTCCTTCCTGTGTAGCAATCTATCTGTCAAGGGACAAAATCAGCTTTGTAATAAAACTGAGAGTTAGCTCAGGTTAACCCGAACTGGACAGATTCCTTAAAGAAATTAATTTCCCTCCAATAGACCCATCCCAACGTGGACAAGAAGCTGTTCACAGCGGATTCAGTAATCGGTCTGAAGAATCCAGACAAGTCCTTCCCCCTGAACAACGACGTGGGTGTGCTGAAGTGGAGACTACAGACTACAGACGAGTCCCTCATACCATTAACAAGTGAGTTTTGTTGTGTCACCAGCTCAGCAGGCTCAGACTCTGTCATGTTTGTAGTGTTGTAAAGAAGTTAATGTGTTTTTTTTTGTTTTTGTTTTTTTTTTTTTTTTCCCCCGTTCGTTCTGTAGTAAACTGCTGGCCCTCAGAAAGTGGATCCGGCTGTGATGTGAACATAGAGTACGAGCTGCAAGAAGAATCCTTGGAACTCAACGATGTTGTTATATCAATCCCCATACCGTGAGTCTATACCAGGTTACAGATGGGAGAATTTGCTTAATGTGCTGTTGATTGCATACTAGAGGTGCAATGCTGTATTCGGTTGCCACTATTTTAAAAACTATGGTAAAAGTCTTGATTGTACTGATAATTATTCTAATGTACACATGGATTAGTTTAAAAAAGGTGGCAATTTTAAAATTCTAGTTTAATTTTTTTTTTTCTTTCGATACTTTAATTCGGTACACTTTTATTGCATCCCAGTGCATTAGACCCACATTCATTATTGAAAGTCAGAAAGATTCTTATATAGCCGCTGAATGCGCAGCTACAAAATTTAAGTGACCGTTTTATGAAACACAGAAACAGAATTCCGTGTTCCTGCTTGAATTTCACCTTCTATGTTATCATATGTAAGTCATGTTTATGGTAAACTAACTACAGCCCTTAACTAGACAAGGAGAAATCAGTTAACAAATGCCAGAAAACATGTATAGTATATCTTATTGCTGTCTCACACAGCTTCAAATCTTTTTATTTATATATTTTTTGATAGTTTGAGGCCGTTGTTCTTTACATTAATAGAAGCTGATAAAGAAACATTTTATTACTGGTCACTTTGGGGCATTTCTATTGGTCCTTTCATCATGAAATTTAAAATTAAAGTTAGAATGTTTCACACCCCATATGTAATTTGCATGTGATGATTGCAGGTCAGGGGTAGGTGCTCCTGTGATTGGTGACCTGGATGGAGAGTATCGACATGACAGTAGACGGAATGTTCTGGAGTGGTGTCTCCCTGTGGTGGACATGAAGAACAAGACAGGCAGTCTGGAGTTCAGCATAGCCGGCCAGCCCAATGACTTCTTTCCTGTCAATGTCTCCTTTGTCTCCAAGGGCAACTACTGTGACATTCAGGTACTGAAGCATTATGTAGTTGTTTTTTTGGGGGTCAAGAAAATTATCCATTTTAAAAATTGTAATCTGGCCAAGATACATTTTGATATTACCTGGATATTAAACATGTTAATACAAGGTGTAACCGGTCTATCTCTATATCTTCTTTCTCCTAGGTTGGTAAAGTGTCTCAGGTGGATGGGAGCAGTCCGGTACGGTTCTCCACAGAAACGTCGTTCGTTGTCGACAAGTACGAGATCCTATAAAAAGAAGAAACCTCGCCAACAAAAAGCTCAAAAACCAACTTCAAAGGAAAGCAATTCAGTGGACTGAACACATGAATACAAACACAGTACAGGCTAGAGTGAGGGAGATGATAGAGCATGAAGAGGCTGCTGAGAAGCGATTCGCCTTCAGCAGTACTTAAACAGGACTTGAACCTTTATCCTTTTTTTTTTTTTTTTTTCGTCTCCTCCAAAAAAGAAAAAGCCAAGAAAAAAGAAGGCCCTTTTTCACCATGGCTGGCAATGTTGGCTGTATTTGTATCTTCTCTTTGTACAAAAGTGAATAATTCTATAAAGGGATTGATTTCTTGAGATGAGGAAAAGGACCACCGCAGCCGAACCAATCACAGGTTTTAACTGGAGATACCAAACCTCCAGACTGTACCAGTCTGATAATTTCGTCATATAATAATTTATATGAATTCACCTCGTGTTAAATCAGTTGTATAGATGATGGAATTGTATTGAAGGCTGATCAAACTTAGCATTAAGGGTAAAGGTCATTTAGTAGTGTGATTTATTATATCTATTTTCCCCCTTTCTAAAACAACCTCCATGAGTTTCTCATTCACTCACACGTGGACTGGGATCCTGCTCCATAGAGGCCATCGTTGGAATTCTCTTCTAAGACACGGTTGTCTTTTTCTGCTAAGGGTCTTTGATCTGCTCCACGGTCTATTTCACTTGCATTAACAGGGCTGTGAGTAATGAGATGGACTTAATTGTTTTGTCTGTGTATGGTTTTTTTTGTCTGTATTTTTTTATATATATCTTTTCATCTGCTTTGAAGTGGTCTGCTGCACATGCCTGAGCTTGTGTCTGGGCGTCTTCTTTGTTGCGTCTACGTTATCTTTACTCTTTTGTTTTGTTTGTTTTTGTTTTGTTTTGTTTTTTTGGTACTGTAAGCATGTTGGACCTTAAGCAGTGCTTTCACATCCCTTTCTGAAGTCACTGTAGTGGAGCCCTCAACGTGTTCTTAATACCAGTCAGCGTGTCATCTGTTTTCGTTAGGGCGGTGGATTGCAGCCTTGCGTACTGGTGCTGTTGTAGAGAGTTCAGTACTCATGTTACTGTTTGCAGATCACCCGGGGCCACGTTTTATCTGTAATTTGGAGAGCAGACGGTTCTGGTACCTGTAGTTTCGGTGAGGGTTTTGGTCAGCTGTGGGGAATTTCGATGCTGTTGTTAGTTGCTGACATGTTCAGGTTAAAGGACCTAGGAAAAATCGTCTGAATCATCTCATAAAAAGACCAAGTTTCTTTCCATGCCAGAAGAAGCAGAAGTGCTGGCGTCCCCTGCTTTAACTTTCTTTTATTTTCAGAGCCCCAAATCAACTTGACATGCTGTTGGTAGATGTTTACTCCAAGTGCAGGCTCTACACCAGTCTTGCTCCGTGGTTGGGATTGGAGTACTGAACAGCTGGTCTCAGATCAGACCTCCTAAGCTCTCAATCTCTTCCTTAGCCTCAAGGCCAGATGCTTGTACAGAAGAAACACAGAAGGTTCCTGTGTGTCTATCTCTCAGTCCAGTAATGCCTGGAATCTCTCCATAACTTAAAGATGGGGTAGGGTAGGGTGGGGTGGAGTGGAGTGAGAAGAAATGCTAAATGTTTTTGAGTTTGTTTCTTTGTATTGTCTGTTTTGTTGAAATCATATTGCTGGTGGGAAGTGGAAAGATAGATCAGAATTTCTTTTTTGTAACCCTGTAAAATAGTGAATAGGGTCATGATGAATAACATTCCAGTGTAAACTTATTAAAGAAATTATTAAAGTGTATAAAAAGACTTGATTTAAAAAGCCTCTTTTACTGAAATGCCTTTACTTATCCTGTGAATAAGAACCAGATGCTAACTGGCGGATTGTTAAATATCAGGGGTTATATATCAGGTTTTGCTTAACTTGGGCAGATTTGCTTACTGATAAAGCACTGATAATGCATCGTATAGGCCGGACAAGTTTATTTGTATAGCATTTTTCAGAGTGCTTTTCATTAACACAGAAAAATACAAACAATACATAAAGTATGATAAAAGGTTTTATTATTATTATTATTATTATTATTAATAAATTATTATTATTAATAAAATAAATGTGATCGATAGCATCTATAACTGAACAAAGAAACAACATCTAAGCTGTTAATCTTTAAGATTCCTGTACTAGCGAGTAAAGAAAGCTTCAGAAAACGTTTACATGCACTTCAGTCATTTCCAGCAAACTAGAGGCTAATTTTTTACTCCCTTTACTTACTCACACTTTCAAATGTTGTAATGCTCACTGCCCACATACTTCCATGCATCCTTTACATTGACATTGATGTTAAGCAGTACATCCACTAGAGGGCAGTTCAGCGTCAAGTTCCAAGACCCCCGGCCCATAGTGGAGGTGTATTAGTCTGGTGAACTGACCATAGTTCAGTAGTTAAGTTGTAAACCACAGTTACAGTAAAAGGTGTTCAATGTAAAATCATATGCTGTAGAGAAACTAGAGCAATTCAGATTTCTTTACAGTGATGATAATGGGACCCCATAACAAAACTTTTTTTATTAAGACTAATTTTATTTACAATCCCAAACGAATTCATTTGTGAAGTCCAGTTTGATACTTTCTGCTATCAAACTACTTTCCACTAATTCTGTATTAACCTTCAGACTTTCATGTACTTTTTCCCTGTGGCCCATTTTTTTGGGCCCCAGAGTGTACCAGTGTAATGGTAAAAGTGGTAAAGCTTGAAAAATAAGAGCTATTTTTCCTAACAGCATAATAACCTTATCTTGAGTAGGTCCCTCTTGTGTCCCCAAAACACAGATCTGATCTTTTGAGGCATGAACTTCACAAGATGTCCTGTGGTATCTACACACAAAGACATCAGCTCTAGATTCTTTGTCTTATCAGTTGTAGGTGGGTCTTTCATGGATCACATCAATGACCTTTGGGCTCACCAGTTGTCCTTCTTTAAACCACTTTTGGTATGTACTGGCCATTGCATACTGGGAACACCCCCACAAGACCTGCCTGATGTATTGGTGATGAACCATCACAATTTTGTCCACTTTGTAAACTTGGCCCAAATACTGCCTGTTTACTTGCTGCCTAATATGAATATCCCTGACCTTGACAGGTGCTATTGGAGCCAGATGATCAGTGGTATTAATGTTATGGCTAGTAAACAACATGTCATGCTGCCATTAAAGGGAGCTGTTATGACAAATGCTTGAGTTTACATCACATTCTGTCATGACTGTTGCTGGTGATGGTGAAACGGCACGTGCATTACTGGACAACTCATGACCAAGTCTGTTTATATCATGGTTTGTTTTGGAGCAGGGTTCAAGAAAAATGTTACTCAATGTTCATATGGGTCGAGCCCTCATTCTGATTGTCAGCCTTCTTATGCGCTTCTTCCTGGTCAGGGTCGCAGTGGGTCTAGAGCCCACCTGGAATCCTTGGGTGCAAGGCAGGAATACGGCCTGGACACGGTGCCAGTCCATCAGAGGGGACCATACACACTCATCAACACACACTCGCTCCTAGGGGCAATTGAACATGGATAATTCACAGACCATGTGTCTTTTTGGGAGGTGGGAGGACACCCACAGAGTTACTGGCCTCTTTCATCGTCTTCTTGATGCTCATTTCTAGGTGGTTCCTCAGCAAAAAGGAATGGATAGATCCTTCAAACACATCCCAAACTGTTGCTAAACATCATTATACACTGATCAGCCATAACATTAGTACCACTGTCAAGGTGGATAAGTAAACAGTCAGTTATTGAAGGCGAAGGAAAAATTAGCAAGGGCAAAATTGTGATGACTAGACGACTGAGTCAGAACCCAGTCCAAAACATCAGGCAGGCCATGTGGGGTTTTTCTGGCATGCAGCGGTCAGTAACTACCAAATGTACCAAAAAGGCAACAAGGTAATGGTCACCTCAAGGCTCATGTATGTGATCCGTGGTGGTTCCATCTTACAACTATTGTCTTGGTGCCAGATACCACAGGACACCTTCAGTGGTCTTGTGAAGGCCATGGCTCGAATGGTCGGATCTGATGTGGTGACCCCAGGGGAACCTACTCAGTATTAGGCAGGTGGCACTAATGTTATTGCTGATTGGTGTGCGACAGAGGTGTCTATTCTTGTCCCCGAAGAGCTGGTATGTCTGCTGGATTTCAAGAGATCAAGAGATCCCACACTCTACATGCACACCAAACTCCTCACAGACAGAGACCAGAATGAGGATCGGCCCCACAGCGCCAGGCCTGGCCTCTGGACCTGGGCAACACGGTGGTGCCCCCAATTTTTAAATTGTTTTCTGTCTCTTTAGTTGTCTAGCATTTCACTGTAACACCATCTAATCTCCACCACCTTCAGCCTTACCTGTTCACTGTAGTAATGTCAGGTTTTCAGCCTAGCTGATTCTGATTGGACCCTCCTACACAAACACTTGTGGTGTTTTTTTTTATTTTTTTATTATTATTATTGCATTTTCTTTTCCCGACGTAAAATCCGTCTGTAAAGAGATTTTACGGATGGGGAAGGCCGGAGAGAGCACAGATTTTTATCTCCCTGCTTTTTCCTCGCCATAATATGTCTGCTGGGTAAGGAGATGAGAACGAGAGCATGAGAGTGTGAGCATGTAGATAGATGATCAAGTGAGAGATTAGTGTGTGTGTGTGTGTGTGTGTGTGTGTGAGTAAGGGAGAGAGAGAGAGAGAGAGAGACAAAGAAGGCAGCAAAACCGCACACTGCAGGGATATGAAATCACTCAGGAAGTGTCACAATGAGCTGCCCTGATGGTCTAGAAATCATGTTTGCTATTTATATAACTGGATATCCAAGAGGGACAAGCATGGCTTGAGCAATAATTTCTGTTGTCTGGAATTGCAGCACACAGTGCGGCAGGCTCCTGGTCTGTGCCATCAGGCCGGGCCTGTGAAGTTCATCATGAATGCCCTTATTTGGAGCTGGGGAGGAGAGGAAGGAGAAGGTGTTGCCTGTCTTTTTCCTCCTTTTTACCTCCCACTTTTGAATGAATGACTGTACAGTCCATGCTCATTTCTCCCCCATTACAGAGTGGAAAGACGGGGACCTGACTTTGGCTGCCAGTGGAATAATGTCAGTCTGTTCTCTTCTATTTTGGGACTGAATGTGAAGAAGAAAAAGAAGAAGAAGAAGAAGAAGGGACGCTTCTGTGCTGTTTTGAGGTTTACGCAGAATGGTGGTGGATGCTGTTGAGGAGCTTCTGTGGCTGGTTAGCTGATCTCACTTTAGCTCAAGTGTGTTCAGCATGAGCTTCCCCATGATCTGCAGCGTCTACCAGGCCAGCAAGGGCCACAGGGTGGCTCCAAAGAGGGTCCGCTTTCAGGTAAGAACATTTTTTAAAGCCTTTCTTTTGATTTGTGAGGTTAACTTAACTGATTTTTTTTATTTCAGTAGGATCCAGAGGCTAAATGATAACATATATCATGTGTCACAACTTCTCTGTATTTGGATCTAATAAGAAAGGTTAAGAAATTGATCCACTGTAGTGTTTAATATTGCAATGGATGAAGTACCATTGTTTGTCCTTAAGGGGGCTTGCTGGCTTTCTCCAGCTAATGATGGAAACATCGCCTCCCCTGTGTGTTTACACGACTTTACAATGATTCATCTTATATATTCAGGAAGAAAAACTTCCTCCTAGACAATTATTTCCAACCCCCCATTAAAACAAGGTCCCTTTGAAGTGTGTTGTAATGGCATGTTTTACCTCCAGTCTCAGTCAGAGGAGGAGTGGAGAAGCCTGAGGACAAGAAAACAAGAAGTCCTGGGTTTCCTATAGAACTGCAGTGGAGCTTCTTAGTACCTCCTGCATTTTCACAGACCCTTTTGGTCTGAATTAAAGAACAAACACATCACAATGAAAATACGTAATGAACTAAAATGAAGGACTAAAAATGAACCAATACTGATAGGCAGAACTCGTCAAAACTGTTTCCCGCCCTGTGATGCCAAATAACATCCAGGTATTGGTTTCCACACTGTTTTACAGGGTATGTTAACCAGCATTGCTAACATTGCAAGCTCCGACTGACAGAATATTGGTCCTGTTGGAAAAACAGCCAGGCCAGCTCCAGATGGTTAACCTAGATGGCCCGGCCTAGCGCTTGACCAGTATAGACTAGGCTATATTTTCATTTGAGTTCAATGGTTTAGCCTTGCCTACTTGAACGGACAAGTCAACCAGCATAACCATACTGGTCCTCCTGTATGACCAGCTTAATCAACTTGGTCAACCAGCTTCTCTCAGTTAGGTTAGCAGCTTTGAGTTTATAGGTTCTCAAGTTTTCTACTGAAGGCAAATGGTTACAGATGGCTGGTAAAAAGGATACATATAAAACCTTTTAACCTTATCACCAAAAATGGTTCCATTTGTTCCATTGTTTGTCTATTAGCCGGAGCTGTCCCTCTCTGGTGAGTACACACTTTAAAAAAACAAAAACAAAAATGGGTTCTTTAGGGGTTCTTTACCTAAGGCAAATAGAACCATAGCAACTCCAAAAGGCAATTTAGATGGCTGGTTAAAGAGTTTCCTATAAAAAACATATAAAAATGGTTCTCTATACCACCAAAAATGGTTCCATTGTAAAAAGTCAAAGGCCTACTATTTAGCACTATAAGGACCCCCCTTTGCTTTAGTGTACGTTCTCGATACTTTCTCACTCTTCAAATTACTCTGTTACTCAATCAGTGTTGTGGCATTTTGCATTGCGTTGATGTTCTAGATGTTCCGAGTCATTCCTAGGTGGTTCTTCAGCAAAAAGCAAGGGATAGATCCTTCAAACACATCCCGAACTGTTGCTAAACGTCTTTCAGTGACAGGTGCCAGGTGTCTTATCTGCAGAAAGCTAGTGTAGATGCCGGATTTCATTCCAGACAAGTCAGAGCACAGCTAATTCCACTTGTTTAATCAGTTGGTCTCAGTCTTCAAACACCTAATCATGTGTGCTCCTCCTGCTGTGTTGGAATGAAAACCTGCGGATAAGATTGGACCCCCCTGGTCCAACTCTTTTTGATTATTAGTGTTTACCGATTAGCCATTACATAAGCACTGTAAAGTGCAGGACATTGACTATCAGGTTCCTATGTAACGTGTTAATGGGATCTACATATGTTCTTGAAGGTGATGAAAAATGACTGGACGATCGGTCAGAGCATCTCCTAAACTTCAGACAGGTCTTGTTGGATGTTCCAGATATACAGTGGTCAGTATGTACCAAATGTGGTACAGTGTGGTGTATTAAATTATGCCTAGCTCTTCAACCTAATCTTGACAAGTGCTTTTTAATACTAAACAATTACATAATTTTTTTGTTTTGTATTGAAGGATTTTAACTCTATATTGATTTTACACAAAGTCTGTTTACTTGGCAGCCATCTTTGCAACACTGCTGGGACATTACTTCCAATCACACAAGAGCAGGGTCCCAGTTCTATGAATAGGGAGAGACCAAAATACTCATAACTGATAAAATCAGACCAAAAAACATAGCTAGTTGTTTTTGTTTTAACCCATGAATAGTTGTTTCATCTTAATACCACAACAAACATGATTTTTGAGCTTGTTCTAGCTACTGTGCTTGCATAGATCTTCTCCTCGATGAGTGGGTTCCTCTGCTTGTGACATAACCAGAAAGCTGATTGGTCCATTAGTTGACTTTATCCATAAACCGAAGCTATGATAAGTGTAACGAGAACTCTCATTCATATTTCAACCAGTGGCCGATCTCCTCATTTATAGCATCTTTGTTATACAGTGTTCTCTCACTACATTAATCAAATTGTGCTTTTTGTTTTCTCCTGAGCTCCCCCTACAGGTGGGGAGTGTCATTCACTTTTACTCCACCGGTGTAAATACAAACCAGGCTTTGAGTTTCCCCTCATGGACAGCTGTACACAAGCATTTCTTGACAGGATCTTGACAACATCTGAAGTGAAAGAAGTATGTGAACTGAGATGGTAGAGTAATATTACAAGATTTTACACAAATATTAAGTTATGCTGCCTTATGCTGTTCTCACAGTTCTCAGAGTCAATGACAGAGACTAGTCAGTGGACCATCAAAGTAATTTGCTGCTGCTGAAAATGTAAAATTGTATTATTTCTTTCTTTCTTTCTTTCTTTTTTTTTTGTTTTTTTAAATTGAAACATCTGTTAACTTTAATGTTTTCCTTGTAGACTTAAAGAAAGGAAACCAAAAAAACAAAATATTTGTGGCAAAATGAGGAGCATCTATGGAGTCTGCATAGCTGTGTTCAGATGACGACAAGTGTGTTCAATTTCTGTCATAGTATTGTTGTGGTATTAAGTCCAACAATGGTGACAGCCCTAGTGCCACATCAAGTCTGGTGGCAGTTCCTCAGGGTCGATGCAGTACCTATCGCCATTGGTTTTTGAAGGTATCTAAACCATGTGTGTAGTGCAGTTACTGTGACTGGCCAGAAGCCCTCTCAGCAAGTAACAAGTATGTGTTAAATTCACAAATCAGACTGTTTATACCCCTCAAGGCTTCCCCCACCCTGTTTTACCATGTAGTTTGTCCCACGCTAGTGCTCCAGACATGGGTGGGCGGAATGCCTCATGTCTCATTTGGAGTGTGTGTTGGAGGGGGGGCAGTTATTTGTGGTAAAACCCAGTATGACACATCATGGGCTGAACCAAGCCCAGGCCAGCCTGAACACATTACACCAGCAGAGAACACACTTTCAAAAACAGCAGGAGTTCCTCATTTCTCTTCAGATGAGAAAATAAATAAATAAATAAATCACAGCCACTGCTGTGACTATTTACGTCCCTTTTTTCCCTTCCGCAGGGAGGTTGACAGAAAGCTTTTCTTGGAAAGGACAGTTTATGGCCGTCTTGTTTTAACTTAATTGAATTTAATGCCATGCTTTGCTTTGTCTGGCTGGGCTACAGTTCTGGACATGGCCAGTAAATGAAACCTTTTTTTTATACCAAACCAGCTTGTCACTGGAATGTCAGGAGGGTAGAGCAACTTGCAGAATGCAGAATGACGCTGGAAAGCTCTTCTACTTCCACTTTCCTCAATGTTTCTCAGGTTCCGAATTTGTACTGTGACAGGGTGTGTGTCTGTAGCAAGCAGGGTAACTTGACTGTATTAAAACTTAGTCTCAATAAACTATAAGTCCACATGTTTGTGGACACCTTAAGCTGCACTCATTGCTGACATGTACGTTGTCAGCTTGTCTACTCTCTGTACAGAAGTATTGCCAATAGAATAGGACTCTCTGGAGCAGATAAGCATGAACCTATTGGCACCATGCCTAATGCCAGATGCCGTGGAGCAGTGGAACTCCTTTCACCACAGAGCAGGTATCATTTGGGTGGTGGGTCAGTGGTAGTAGAGTGTTAATGTGTGTTGCGCTGGTAATAGTGGGTCAGACACAGCAGTGCTACTGGAGTGTTTAAACATTGTGTGCACTCCCTGTCCGCTCTTTTAGATGCTCCTACTGGTTCACCCTGTAGATGTAAAGCAGCTTATCTGCTGCTGCACTGTTTATGTCAGCTATCCTCTACTCCTTGATCAGTGCCCACAGGAAGCTGCCCACAGGATGCTGTTGGCTGGATATTTCTGGATGCTGGACTGTTCTCAGCTCTTCAGTTGATCTACTAAATCATATAATTATTGTTTACTGGCATGATGATCATCACAGTCACATTTTATAAGATAATTCCATGGATGGCACATGTCTAGGTCAATTGTTCTCAGGGTGTATTTATGCTTGTCAACTTTGGTTCAATTAAATCTAGCCCTGGTGTGATTGCTCAGTCAGTGCGGTTCATTAGAGTTAGTGTGAACAGACATGAGAGACCCAGACCCAAAGTACAAGTGCTCTATCAAAAAAGTGACTCGTTAAGCTCCATACTTAAGTGGAAGTACTTAAGTATTTAACAATTGTTGTACTTAAGTATTACAAGTAGTTTATCCTAAAATGTACTACTTAAGTACTGAAAGTAAAAGTACAGGTATTGTGTTGTGTAGTCATTACAGAAAGCCGACAAAAGTCTGAATATCATTGTTTATATTATTGTTTAAAATGCTCAGACTTAAGGACTGTCACAATTCCGTTGGCTGTAGTAGAAGGACAGGAATGTACTAGACAGAGCTAGATGTAGATGTTCATGTACATGCAGTCTTCAATGAACTCTCTAAACAAACTCTCCCAAAAGAAAGGCTGAACGGAATTCACAGTAACCCACCAGTTACAAGTGTTTCACATGTAAAAACAAGTGAGGAGAGCAGCTTAAAACCCCGAGCTTTACTCTCTGTAAGCAAAACTACAGATCTCAGGCCATTAGGCCACGTACAAGTATTTCTTATGTAAAAATAAAAGTGATAAGTGCCATGATCACTGGAAGTTGAAGGTGGTGAAGATGATGTTCCTTCTGATGGTTCTTCTTCTATTTGGAAATAAACTAACAAAGCTCTAACGTTAGTGTCCTCACTGCAGCAGTGGCGTGAGAGGAAGAATGGCAGCATGTACGCTCACGGCTTGATCGCCGTTGTTCTGCTCAAAGTTAAGGTGGCTTCATCAAACCCGGTGACAGCGTCATTTACTGCTCTGGCCTGGTGATAATGTGGGTTTGAAATGATTTGTACCGTTTTCATAATTGTAACCAGTAACAATGAAGCACATAGAAAACGTAACAGAGTAAAAGTATTAATCTCATCCAAAATATGTAGTGAAGTAAAAGTGGAAGTAGGAGAAAGAAATATTACCTCAGTACAGAGACTGCATTTTAGTGCTGAAGTACAGTAGTGAAGTAGTTCTACTTCCTTACTATACATCTCATCTGAACGCTGCCTTTCAAACTCTGCTGCTCATCCAACAAGTGGGTCTCAGTCTCTTTCTCAATGAACTCTGGTGGTTAGTTTGAAATATGAACACAATACCAACCAAGGGCATCTAAGCGAACCAAATGCACGGGGCATGAGTTGTGCACAGACATGGGGTCACTCTTGTCCACAAAATCTAGTATCAATCCAGTCTGCTTGCTCCACCATTGTCATTGTCATTGTCTGCCTGCTTAATCACGTCTCTTGTCACCATTAAAATTGCATTCATTAGTGTAGTTGCTTCAGTAAAGTAAAGACGTGTGTGAGTTGGGATGAAGCCCAAGTGACTTTACATTTTACAGCTTAACATTAGCGTTGTTCCATGATCCAAATTGGCACGTGTACATTATCAAAATCAATGCTTTAATAATAATATCAAGGCACCGTGATTTAATAAAGCAAGTCTACGGATCCATTGGTTGGATTTTAAGGTGATTTAAACCTTTTCCCGCTATATTTCATGGATTTGTCAGCAAATATGTCCGTCCATGAACGCAAAGCAAACCAGGACTGTCATGTAACAGTGTGTCACTTTCTTGCTTAGTCCGGACCAAAGGAAACCGAACTCCAGGCATAAACACACCCTTAGTGATACATGCAGTTATTGGTTGTCTAAAAGTACTAACCCCCAGTATATAATCAGAAAAGTTCACTATGATGTAATTCATCACGATTAAAACATCATCTCGCCATATCGCCCAGGCCTATTTGACCCACGTCTCTCCGTCCACTGTGAATGCCTCCTACATTCTGCCTTTCTCCCCATCTGTCTGTCTGTCCGTCCCTCTGAGTCTCCGTTCCAGAGCCTGAACAAGTGTGGACCTCTTCAGCTGCGAGAATAAAAGGCGGCCTTGTGTCCGCAGAATGAAAGAGAAAAAGAGAGCGAGGGAGGGAGGCAGAGGGAGAGCGAGACAGAGCCTGAGGTTGAACTGGAGTGAGGGAACAAGAAAAAGGGGTGGGCAGAGAGAGAGAGAGAGAAAGAGAGGCTGTGTGGGTGGAGGGGAAGACAGAGAGAGAGGAGAGGAGAGGAAAAAGGCATATTTGTCTCCCATCACTAGTTGTGAGTGATCTGTGTGAAGTTTTGGCTCTCTGTTGAGCTCCGGAGAGAAGGTTGAAGGTCGAGGTTGGTTTGGATTCTAACACCTGTGTTTATGAGATTAAGTGGTGGAATCATTTGTTGCCTGTAAGGAGTTTTCCTCCAGGACTTCTCGAGTAGGAAAGGTGAGTTGGACTGACAGCTGGATGAACGGGAACACTGTGCAGGTTCAAATGGAAATGTTGAGCTTTGTATTTCTTAACTGAGGTGTATAGTAGTGTGTTTTGTAGTGTGTTTTGGGGTTAGTTTGTCTAATGTGGCATCCTAAAACAAATGTGTGGTGTCTGTTGTGTGTGTGTGTGTGTGTGTGTGTGTGTGTGTGTGTGTACGAGACAGAGAAAACATATACTTGTCTGTTAGTCTCTCTGTGTGAAATTGCAGCTTTGGCAGATTTCTCCTGAGTCAGTGTCAGAATTAGCACAAGAGGAAGAATCTGGGCAGGAAGAGGAAACGTAAAGTATGGTGTATGCAGAAAACACTGTATTTTGACATCATTTATTATTATGCAATGTATGTAGATACATATTTATATCCACAATTTCCATGATCTAAGTTTGTTTGGACTACATTCAGTGGTTACTCGCTATTAAAAGTCCTATTTGGGTTACATGTACATTTAGTCTGGGTCTGGAAGACCAGCCAAAAGTGGAACAGCAGTACGGGGATATGTAGTATATGAAGTTGTAGTGCACATACAATATGCATATCACTGCTGTCCAATAAAAAACATGCATCTCCATTTGTATCCGTTGTTAGTTTTCTCCATGGTTGGAACCATGTAGCTGCTCTGTACACTGTGAAGGTAATTCTGGATGAATGGACCAATAGATGTGCTCTAAATGACTTTTAAGCACAAGTTAAGAAAAATTTTGCCTTCTCCTGTAAAGTCAGCATTTTGGAGATACATGTTTTTCATTGGACAGTGACGATATGTATGAGAAAGTAGAAGTATACATAAAAATTCTTAACAGAAAGTAAGTATGTAGATGCCATGATAGAAAGATAGAAAGGATCTTGGGAACTTTGGTTTGCTATGAGAAAACACATTTACATTATTATTCCAAACATGATAAATCCTGGGATCCAACTTGAGGTAAAATGACTTAACGTCATGTCATTTGGACATCAATTATTATAATGTTATAATAACATTTATTACAATGCAATAATGCATGCCTTTATTGTCTGTATACACTTATACAGTACAATAAAATCTTCTCTTTGCATATCCCAGCTTAGGGAGCCAGGGTCAAAGATGCTACAGCACCCCTGGATGAAGCAGAGAGGGTTAATGGCCTTGCTCAAGGGACCAACAGGGACATCTTAGTGGACATGGTTATTGAACCTACAATGCTTTGAGACTGAATATCAATATTCACCATCAGAATTAGTGCTGTTTATTTGGCGGAAACATGGCGATGAAATATGTATCACTATACAGGAGTTACGATTCGATGTATCATGATATACTGTGATTTATCTACATTTAAGAAAAACACCAAATGCCTAAAATCTGAGTAGCATAAAGTTTACTTTTCATTCTGTGAGAACAGTAGGAGTACAACACTGCTAACTAGCGGTCAGGGATTAAACACAACCCAAAATGAAGCACTGTCTGCTACCAATCTGTACATGGAAACTATTGCTGAAGTTGAGACTGTGTTTTTCAGAACTGATACAGTACTGCAAAACACAATATCACAATACTTTAATGTATCACCTAATTAAAAGTCCTATTCGGTCACAGCTCGGCTTAGTTTGGGTTGGGGAAACAGGCCAAAAGTGGAACAGCAACATAGGGATATGGCACCGTATAGGGATATGTAGCACACTGACTGTATAGTCCTATTAATATTGCATAACATATTGTTGCTGTCATGAAAAAAACATTTTTCCTTTTTGGACACAATTTGAATCTGGCAGTTGTTCTTTATATTGTGTCAAAATCTCCCGAAGACCAATTGAAATGTTCCAAAATGACTCCATGATGACTGAAATCTCAAGTGATATAGATCTGTACATTAATAACTAACTAACCGTGAATATTTAGTTTACACACATAAACGTACCGCAGCACACTTGAACTAATATGAAAAAATGCGTGTGAGTGTGAGTGTAAGAGAGAGAGTAATGAAATGTGGCGAATCTGTGAGAAACTGGACCACTCTGGACCCAGCATAGCCTACAGATCATAGCGCTGACCTCAGCCCAAACAATGAGACTACTGTCCCGGTGGAGACAGCGCTGGGGATCTGTGTAGCAGTGTGTGTATATCTGTATCACTGGTCCACTGACATACATTTGCAGTAGCCTGCCCGTCAGCTAACTTACACATTTTGACCACGAGAGATAGATGGTTGGCCTGTAGATCAAATTACTCACTGGAAGATCCTTCCTCCTCCTCTTTTTTGGGGGAAGGGGGAATATACAAGTGAAAACCAGTCTGTCAAATGGGTTTTACCATAGTAACATGAATACTGTGATAATGATGAGCCCCTAATAGGTAAACCTTGCTTTGAAAGAACTAAGAAATCAGGTGAAGACTAAAGTTTGTCAGAGAACACTTAGACAAAAACGAGGAACAGCGTGTTTTGGACGAATCTTGGCGCTTGCTCAGTGTTTTACTCCTTGCACATCTTTTATTGCAAAAAATTATGCAGATTTGTGCTGTCTCTTCTGATGGTAGATGCAGTACTCTGTGGCTGTGCAACTGTGGCTACAAAAGCTACTTGTAGATCCTATGATGACATTTTAGCATTGTTGGAGATTTCTTTACATCTCTCATTTACATATCTCTTGGGCTGAACTTGCAAGGTCTGACCTGGCCGTGTTGGCAGTTGTTATACATGTTCTCCACTTGTGAATTATTTGCGGAGAGTGGAACAGTTGATTTCTAAGTGTTCTGAGATCTTTCTAAATCGCTTCCCAGGCTCATCTGCATCTACAACCATTGGATCTGGCCATGGCGATACCACTCACATCAACTATCAAGAGCAAACCAAACTAAATGTCTGAGGTTTAAAGTAGACCATCTTGTTAATGGGCCAAACAGAGCCAGCTTAACAGACCTGGGTATTACCTGCCTAAACATGCTGCAGCCCTTCAGTATTCCTAATGGCCATGTCCTCTTTCAGCAGGAGAATGCTTAGGCTCCTCCAAAATCCTCTCTGCCCATGTTCTAATCATCTGCAGCTGATGTTCTGCTAATAATGTCTAATAATTGCTTGTGGAAATTTCCACATTATGTGCATAGTTATATTAACTCCATCTCTCAATATTGTTTAAATGGAGATCTAAACTCCAAGTGTTTAAGTATGTTTGCACATGACTTTATGACATGGAATGATTAGGAATGATCTGCCTTTTGATTTAACATTTTAAATGTCAGTTTCAAGAAGGTTTTGGTCTAATCATCTTTATATCTGACTTCGTCCTGGTCAGGGTCACAGTGGGTCCGCAGCCAGCCTAGGTCTAAAATGTAATTTAATTATGAGCGTATGGATCTAAGGTGGGAGACAAAAGATCCTTTAGTTTAGTTTTTAGAGTTTTAAAAGGGAAAATCCCAGGAATTGTCAACCACAACTAGCCCTTCCATTAACCTTTAGGCTAAAGAAACTTTATATCATCTTAATGGTTCTTGGACATATGGTTATAGGAACAAACATTTATTTTAAAAGTTCCACAAGGAGCCATTAAAAAGTCAATGAAAGGTTCTTTAGGGACCCTAAAATGTATAAAATGATACGACTGAGAGGTATGTTTTGAGGAATAATGGTGAGGCATTTAACCCCAAGAACACTGTACTAGCTGTTAAGCATGGCGGTGGTAGCATCATGCTCTAGGGCTATTTGTCAACCAGTGGAACTTGTATAATGGAAAAAAACTCAAAGCATCTGCAAGAGTGCTGAAACGTGGACAGAGCTGGGTGTTCCAACAGGACAATGACCACAAACACTCATCAGAGGTGGCTGTGGAATGAATGAAGTAGGCTAACATTACACATTGCAATGGCCTTCTCAAAGTCCTGACCTCAACTCTGTAGAAAAAACCCATGAACTGTCAGGTCTAAGGCCAGGAAACCAACAAATTGCTAAATTTCAGTACATATTGCGCAACCTGACTTTCTCACGTGTGCTGCATAACATTAGGTAGGGCATCAGGTTTGCTCTGACAACGTCAATATCTGACAGGAATGCAGAGTGTGTATGGAGCAGCTAAGGTAATATTCATGTGACACAGATATCAGCCAAGTTCCAAGTGCTAATACCTGCTGCAGTGTGTGTGTGTGTGTGTGCAAGTCTGTGTGTGTGTTTCAGGAGCGATTACTAGCCAAGCACAGCAGGTCTGTCTGAATGGAAGCTTTCATAAGAGACGGCGGATCAGGCCACATAAACTGGGCACTAATGTGAAGCAGCTTTGTGCTCCTTTAATGAATTGTTTCACTGAGTTGTAATGGAACAGTGTGAAGAATGAGACATAGAGAGAGAGAAAGGGCACACAAATTGCTGGCCTATGTACACTGTCCATCAAATGGGGACACCTGGCTTTTCAGGGTGTTTTATAAGTAGTTTTAGTTAAGTCTATTACACAATATTAGAAAGCTGTTTAGATCTGGGCAGATGTGTTTGTGCAACCTACAGAACTGACAGTACGGCTGACCTGGAGTCTGGTATGGTGAATAATGCCAGACTTTGTAGCTAATTTATACTAAAACCTTTCAGGTATTTTAAACCTATTATGGGCCAAAAGGTGTTTCATCTGTGCTTTTAACAACAGATAACACATATCCAGTGTTTAGTGTTCAGTGTCACATTCACTGGAGGACAGTTTTAAGGCCAGATGAGACAAAGATTGAGTTGTATGGCAACAATAACAAGAGGATGTTTGGAGGCGAAAGTTGAGGCATTCAATCCCACAAACACTGTACCAACTGTTAAACATAGTGGTGGTAGCATCATTTGGGGTTCTTTTGCTGCAAGTGGAACTGGTACATTACACAAAGTGGATGAAATAATGAAGGAGGATAAAGGAAGGAGGCCTACCCCAGAATTCGTCAACATAACCATCAGATGTGCGAAGAACATTTTAAAGGTCTAAAGAAACATTGCTTGATGCAAAAGATACATCACACTCACACACCTCTTTATAAACATTGGTCTGGTTTTACAAAAGTGTCTTAAGAAAGAAATTCTTAGATGTTGATTTTATCAAAGTAATGCTTAAAAAAGTTAGATAAACAGATATTATTAAAAAGTCTTCTTAATAATAAATTTACTTATCACTTCAGAAAAATTCTAAGAACAATTTGTATTCTCAAAAAAGATATGTTCTTAAATATTTTCTTAACTCTACATATAGCCTCACATTTGTCCTAGAGTGTAAGAGTTCAATAGGTGAGCCTCTGATCAGTGATCAGTTTAAAAAGGTGAATTACTAGCATGTCTAATTTAACTGAATTTAAAAAGTGGAGATTGTTCTTAATGTGCTGTCAGTGTCTGCATCAGATAAAATCACTCCTGGCTCTTGTTTACTGAAAATGTTTTTAAAATCAGTTCCAATTTTGCCAAGAAAAGTGGCCAAATATTCAACCGGAATTCTGCAAGAAAACTGCTGATGGCAACCAGGTCCATGATTAGTGCATGGACTTCTGACCACAATTGAATATCACCCTTATATCTGAGAAAGGTAGAAAAACAAAGATGTGTGTGTATGTGTGTGTGTGTGTGTGTGTGTGTGTGTGTGTGTGTTGGGGGAAGGAGAACAAAAAGAGGGAAATTTAATGCCAGGTTGGAGCAGGTGAGCTAGAGCCAGGAGGGTTACGGTGGCTCTGGCACAATTTCCTGCTCTCTGTCTGTTCCTTTATTCAACCCTGTTCACACCAGCCTAAACGACAGGTGCTGCTTAAGGCCAGCCGTGGCTACGTGAGCTACTTCTTTCTTCCCCTTTTACAGGTGGGAACTCAGATTTCCACTGAGGATTTCCCCCATTTAGCCCAGCTTTGAGAATCTAACCACAAAAAATGCAAAGATGCGGGCCTCAGGCCCAGTTAGTTTTTCATGTTCCCACACTTTTCACATCGACTGCTTCTGGCCAACTGATATCCATCTATTTCCAACTCTTCATCTTTTCCCAGGCCAGTTCTTATGCATGTTATTTTCCTGGCCAGGCGATGTGTGTTGCTTCACTCGTCTGTTGTTGCAGATTTTTAATCCATCCTTCTGAGAGGGGAGAATTAGAAACAGGTCCCGATGGAATGGCGGCTGTACTGCCGAATGCACATAAATCTGTTCAGATGGAAAAGATGTGCCCTTAAGCGAAGTCTCTACCTTGAGTCACACAGCATTCAGCCAAGTCTCAAGCTTCTTTGCTTCACGTGGAAAAGGTTATGAAGGTTGCCTTATAGCTTTGACTGGGAGAATGTACTGAGGTCAAATTGAGTGATAGCAGTGAAGAAACGTTTGATTGATTAGATGTCATTGCATACTTTGTCCATTTTATATATAACAGCGTATTTGAGATTACTTACCACTCAGTGTGTTTTGGAGCAAGGATGGGATGACTTGGGCTAACCATACTTTTAAAATCCTGAGGCTTAGCTCATTTAGAATGGTCCAAAACCTCTTTTTTTTAGTCAGGACATTTTTACAACGCTAATATAGTATATCCTGGCAAGTGAAATAATCTTTAAATTATGCTGAAAATATCTAGTAAAGGTATAATTTACTTGGGTGGTCCATTATAGGTGTGCCATAGATGCTCACCTGACATTCAACTAATATTCAATTGAACATATATGAATGTAAACAATTATCTATTGTATGCATTACCACGCCTAACCCTAACCTCTAACCATTAATCCTAACCTTAATCATACCCTTAAATCATCCCCAAATCCTAACCCTAACCTTGGCCTTGAATCAACCCTAAATCCTAACCCAAACCTTTTGCTAAATTTTAAATCTAGCCTTAAACCCAACCATAAAAGGGTAAGGTTAAGGTTAGGTGCATGGTTACATTTAATAGACAGTCATTTACTTAGAGTTCAACTTAGAGTTCAGTTGACGTTAAGAAACATTTGATTGAATGTTAATTGAATGTCAGGTGAGCTTCTACAAGGCATCTACAATGGTCCATCCAAGTAAAGTGATGCTGGAAAATCAACTTCTAGCCTTTTTAAATAGTTTAGCCACTATCAAATGAAAGTATCCCAGTCCATAAGCAACTCGTTTCCAGCATCTTGGAAAATGCAACATTATGGAATAATGGACACTTTTACAGGATGAAAATGCTTGGTAAAACAAGACTGGAAAATATTTGAATATTATTATAATATTCTCACAACTGTAGACCACCGAAGCAGGGTGACATTCTGTAGTCAGTGTCTTCCTATATCAGGAACTCCAGTTCTAAGATGGATGTCGCATTGAGAGAAATTAATATGATAATTGCTGCCATCGCACCCTGTGGTAAACAAGAGTAGGCCTCATTCACAAGCAGTTCTTTATTTCTTCTTACAATCAACTTATGCAGTTTTCTTGAAGATTCTGATGTTCACTAATGATTTCCTATTTGGGATTTGTTTGGTTTACGAGGACAAAGGGATCCAGCATTATAAGACTAGAGCTGTGAACAATTCTGTGGTTTGTTAGAACTTTTCTCAAGAACAAACTGAAGATCATTCTTAGGAAGATACTAATGAATGAGGCTCAGTGTTCCCAAACACAATACATCTGGTTCTGTGTTCACTTGAATTTTTCTCTTGAATGCCACCAAATCCTCTGGATATGAAGTCATTCTGCAGTCACAATAGGAATAACGCTACATGCATGCTACAGCTAAGCTAACAAATTAGCCATAGCATGCATGTCAACGACACTGAACCACAACATTTGACATAGCTTGCTAATTATTTGGGGTATTATGGTGAGGTTTATAGGCATATAATGTTAGCGTGTAGCAAAAGCAGAACCAACCCCTCCCCGGCATCAACAGATCCTGTTTAAATCTGGGGTGCCTAAAATGGGAAGTGACGGCAACTACCAAATTAACTTCAGAGGTCATTTGCCAACTCTGGACATGAAATATTTCCTGTCTAATAGCCTACACTGAGATGAAGTAAGTGTGTGTGTGTGTGTGTGTGTGTGTGTGTGTGTGTGTGTGTTTGAAGGGGGTGGGTGGGTGTGTGGGAGCCCAGGTGTGCTTCAGGACCCAGGCTGGATTCCACATTCCACAGCCCAACCTGCCCATCATGTGAGATGTTTTGAATGTGAACTGTGTATGACAGATAGAAGTCTGGACAGCTATCTGCATGTCTGTGTATATTTAAAGGGAAAAAGCTGTTAATCGAACCAAAAGCAGATGATGAATTCTGCGGACTCTCTTGGCTAGACCGTAAGAACATTTTGACTTATACCATGGTGCCAAAGAAGAAGCAGACCCAGTCCCATCTCCCACAAGCACACACACACACACACACACACACACACACACACACACACACACTAAGAGTCTCTTAATCCAAGTAGTGAAAGGGGTTTAAGCCACGTATGCAGATACTCACTTGTCCGTAAAGGGAGCTGTGGGTACACTTTATGACGCCTCCTTGCTTTAAGCTGATACTATAATGAAGGGCCCGACTTTAGGAAAAAATGCTGAAGGAGCTGAAAAAACGTGTGGGTCTGCTAGTAATTCATGAGTCAGGTCTCGCTTAGCTTTGAGATGGCACACACATCAATGTCTGAGACAGCAAATCCATTTTTGAAGATTCTGATGGATCTTCTGGTCAATCTAGTTCTGGTTTGCCTTCTTGGTGGTGCCATAAAGCTGCACTTTAAAAAGCCTCACTGAAAACTGGGGATATAAGCTCAGGTTTCTAGTAGCATGTAACCTGTGAGTAGGTCCTGGTCCACTAAACTTCAAAAGATCAATAAAAAAAGGCATTTGGATGCCTTTATAATTCAAAACCAGTGCCTGATGTAGCACCATCAATCCCGAGAACACAGCTCAGTGCTGGGGGGGTTTATACACATCTAGCCCATGCCTTGCATTAGGCATGGTGCCAACAGGTTCACGATGATCTGCTTTAGAGAGTCTTATTCTGTTGACAGTACTTCTCGGTCAGGACTGGACAACCTGTGTGTAAGTGTGTTGGGGGGAGGGGGGTGCATTTGCACATCTGTGTTGTCAATGGGCATAGCCTAAAATAGCATATTTGGACATATAGTGTACAATAAAATGAATCGTGTAAATAGAAACATGTTCATCAAAAGACTGAAAAGATCGGGCACTGGCAAGATGTGCAAGATCACCGTCTGTACAGTCTCCAATGCTATAAATTGATAATTTGGGGTCCATTAGTTGAAACTCTCTCCCTTTTGAGAATCAAAAGTGGCCTTGAACATGGCAGCAGCAATTTCTCCCGAGGGCATATTCAGTGGAAAAGTCTAAGGGTGCCTTTCTTTTCCAGAATCAGAGGGTAGACCAGAGATAGCTGTTGGTATTCATGTGTAGCTGTCAGCTTCATGGACATTTCCTTTTATTTTGAACACAATTCTTGGATTGTAATCATCAGCAAATGCCTTACAGAGAAAAGGAGGGCTGTTTGGGCCAAATGCTTCCTCAAGAGATTTGCTTGGTCTGGGTTAACCCACAGGAAACACCCCCTGCTCTGGAGGCAACACCGGAAGACCCATCTTCAGATCCAGCTGTGGTTGCTTGGTTTCTGCTTAACTTTGTTTGTGTCTCCATTTTATTTGTTTGGTCTTTTTCAGACATCTGTCCCACACACCATCTCCAGCTTTTCTGGCAGTGGTCAAGGGAAAAAATCCATAACACTGATAGACATTCCTGCTCTTGTCCTCTTGCTTTTTCTTCTTCTCTGTATCAGAGAGTGTTCCTTTCATTTCCTGTGAGACTGCCCTGGGACTCTGAAGCTTTTTCTCATGTCCTCTTCGCAGTTTGGCCTTCATCATTGGCCATATAACCTTGGTTCGACTTCATCAACAGCTAGTTCAGTTCAGTGTGTAGAGTCCCATGCGTTGTTTACTCCGAGTTTCCATGGCGACCGTGCCGTGCAGGGGAATTCTTTTGAGACATATTGTTTCTTTAAGTAAAATGAGTCATTCATTAATGAACACTCTGGCCTTTAAGTGACTCATTTGGAAAGCACGGATCAGCGCTTTTCCGCAGCTGTTTTAATGCTGGGGCGGAAAACACCATGCTGTTTTGCCAGAGTGACGGAGGAACAGGAAGTCAGTGAGAGGAATTCCATGTGGAATACCAAGGCCTTTTCCACCGATCCACCGCCTTTAAAACAGCATGAATGGAGTCTTATTTATCCAAATCCCAAAGAAATGGTGGCGGTTCAGCTTGTCACTGCTAACCTGCCAATAATACTCTTACAATCGCAGTAATCCTTATTTGTTTTGTCAACTTAGGGATTAAAATGTAAGTTCTCAGTCTCTCTCTTTGGAAAGGTCACGCAACCCCAACCAGCGTTCATGCTGCTTTGGTTGCTAATGAAGTCTGCTTTGATATAGACCTCAATACCTTTGCAGCTGAATTGCATTCAGTGAGCGACTGTGTATTCTTAGTAGGTCTCCGATGCAGACTTGCTGTCAGAAGAGGTCATTGGCCTTTCAGAGGGGAGAGTTAGTAAACAGTGAGGTCAAGTTTACTCTGAGGGGCAACCTCTGCTGAACCTCCTCAATATTTATGACTTACTCCTTGTTTTGACACTAGAGCTAGCTTGCCAATTTTAGCTGTTAACTTGAAGCGGGTTGGGATTGGTGTCTTCTCTTCTTTTTTTTTTATTTCTTCTCCTCTTTTCTCTCCTGCTTTCTTCTCTTCTCTTCTCCTTTCTTTTCTTTCTTCACTTCTCTTCTCTTCTTCTCTTCTCCTTTCTTCTCTTTGTTTCTTGTATCCTCGCTCCTCCTTTTTTCTCTTCTCTTCTCTTCTTTTCTCCTTTCTTCTCCTCTCTCTCCTCCTGTTTTCTCTTCTCTTATTTTCTTCTCTTTGCCTCTCCTTTCTTCTGTTCTCTTCTGTTCTGTTCTGTTCTCTTCTCTTCTCTTCTCCTTTTCCTCTTATCTTCTTTTCTTCTTTCGTCTCTTCTCTTCTCCTTTATTTTCTTTTCTTCGCTTCTCTTTCCTTTCTTCTCTTGCTTTCTTATATCATCTCTCCTTCTTTTTTCTCTTATCATCTCCTCTCATTTCTTCTCTTCACTCATCTCCTTTCTTCTCTTCTTCTTTTTTCTCTTCTCTTTTCCTCTCCTGTCTTCTCTTCTCCTCTCTTCTTTTCTTTTGTACTCTATACGTCTTCTCCCTATTCCCTCCTCTCTCTCTTATTCTCTTCTATTTTCCATTTCTCTTCTCTTTTTTCTCTTCTTATTTTTCTCTTTTTTTCATGTTTTTGTCTTCCTGTTTCTTTTTCTTCTCATCTCTGTTGGTTTTACTTGCATCTCTCTCTCTCTCTCTCTCTCTCTCTCTCTCTCTCTCTCTAACTCTCTCTCCCTCCCCAGCTGCGGTTGGTGACAGTAGTTGTAACTCTGCGCTCTTGAACTCCAGAGTGTTTAGGAGTGTTTAGTCAGAGACATGGACTCCACACGATCGGCAAGAGAAGACACAGGAACAAACAAGTGCAGAAGTAAACACAGCACATAACAGTGAGACTAAGACCAAACACGGTGATGGAACACTATTTGGACAGCTTCTAGACTCATCTAGTAGAAAAGATGGTGAGTACATGACTTCCTGGCATGTGCAGTTCTGCAGGGAACATTAAAGCCATGTTTCTTTATTTTGGCCTGGGAGCATTAATCCACTCAGTGCTTTTGCTGTCAATTGGCTTTAAATCAGTTGAGTTAGGTTTGTTTATTAGCTTTCAGTTAGATTAGCTAAGGTGTCAGAATGTGGTCAGCTGGTCTACAACAGCTATATTTTGGTCCTACATGCTTTTCATACTTTTCTATCCGTTCATATTCATCCTGCTTTCCAGCCTGGTATTCCTTATGCCACGTTCAGCTTGTGGAGCATTAGCTATATTTTCCCACTGTGGTTTCCTCTGAAACACTAATGTACCGAAGTGCTGTGTGTGTGTGTGTGTGTGTATGTGTGTGTGTGTGTGTGTGTATATGATTATAACCCCTGTAAGAGGAGCCCTGTGGAGCACACGGTGTGGTTGGGCTGAGGCTATTTTCTGCTGCTTGGGCCAGGACACATTGGCATGGCTGCCGACTTAATGACACGTTTCAGAGGCATGGCACTCCACTCGGCCACATGAGCCATCGCCCCGTGGAGCAAGCGCTGTGAAACTGTGTGTTTGTGTGTTTGTTTTTGTGCATTTACAGGACAAAATGTGCTGTCTGTGTTTAACTACTTTTTAAATTTGGGCAAAACCTTTTAGTTTTGGTTATTGTGGTTATATAAAGTGGGCTTTTACAATGGACTATATTTTATTACACAACCTATTTGTGTCTTATATAAACCTATACATATATACAGTACTGGGAGAGGTTTTTGGCAGCTAAACGCATTATTTACAAATGTAACAAGCAATAAGAGAGCTGCTGCTTGGAAAAAACTCCAGATCACATGGTAGTTGAGATCTTGTGAGCTAGTTTGAAGAACAAAGCTTGGTTCCAGATTTCTCCTGGACGCCTTCAGCCAGCGCATAGATGTGTACAGTTCCACCAGCAGCCCACCTGATGTAACATCATTATGCACTGATTTACCAAACCAGGTGTTGGATGACAACTATAAAAAAATACTAGACATCCATGAAGAGAGCTTTGGAGATCCCAGGCTGAGTTAATTCCAAACCAGGGGTGGTCATAAAGGTGACTATGATATGACTGTGTGCATTATTTGTCTAAATGTTTGTGGACACCCCTTCTAATTAATAAATTCAGCTGTTTTAATGCAAACCCATTGCTGACGAAGGTATGAAGGTGCAAAATAGTACATGATAGATGCTGCATAGAAAAGCATTATAAATGGCACGGGCCACTGTAGAACACTGTAGACGTTTTCACAAAGCAGCTTTACGGAGGTCTGGGTTTTGAGCCCCAGGTGAGTAAGCCAGTGGTAAAGTGAGAGGAAAAGCTTGAGAAAAACCAAGACTCAAACAGAGAAACCATCCTCCTCTGGTTGACACCAGAAGTGAAATAGAAATGAGCTTAATACTACGCACAAGAGCTCAGATTTAACCACTGACATGAAGGTCGCTTTGCCTTATGCCAAGTGTCGGCTAGAGGGGTATAAAGCCCTGTATAAAGTACAACTGCATTGTCTGCAATGCCTCCATCCAACGCTCCAACTCCAATGGCAGGAAGTGTGTGTGGCGCAGAGCCCTAGGGGCCCGGGATTGTGGGTTCAATCCTCAGTTTGGTCACTGTACTCTGGTTTCCTCCCACCTCCCCAAAACACATGGTAGGTTAATTGGCCAAGCTAAATTGCCCCCTAGGTGTGGGTAAATGAGCGTGTGTGGTACCATGCGATGAACAGGCGCAGTGCAATGAACAGAGGGTATTCCTGCCTTGCCCCTAATGATTCCCGGTAGGCTCCTAAACCCACCGTGACTCAGATAAAAAGATGAATGAATGAACTTTGGTTAAGCAGGTGTCCACAAATTTTTGACACTGTGTACAAACATGTCACAAATCGCAGGGCTAGTTTTCCACCCAGGTTTTGTTTATAAAATTATCACTGCAGAGCTGTAGGCCATGCCCAGTGAACTGTGTGTGTGTTTTGTGTGCATGTGTGTGAACAGTTATTGCAGTCATTCCCATTTGTTCGACTGTAAGGTCATTTGTGGTTATGCTGTGTGGCTGAAATAGTGGTTAATCCCTTAAAAAGACTGGAAACTACAGGCAGTGAAGAAGCTACAGTACAATTCAGAAATGTAATGATTAAAAGGGGTGAATGATGTCAAAAGATGCTATCCATGTTATTAGAGGAGGGAGGAATGCGGTGTGTGATATAAATGTCCTGGAATCGATTATTATTCGGTGTCGGTTGTTTGCAAATGTTAGTGTTTGTATAACACAGATATCATAATTAATAGAATATAGGCCCATAACGCTGCATAACCCGAGTTCCATTCATGTCAAATTGTGTAATTTTACTCTGCTGCCTCAGTTCACATGCTTCTTTCACTTCTGTATCTTGTCCGGAAATGCATGTGTAGAGTGTGAATTATACCTCCTGGCTGTAGGGGGAGCCCAGGAGTAAAAAATACCAACACTCACATGCTGCTGTTTTAAGTGGTTCCCACTTCCAAGCATTTGCTAGGCTGTTGTGTCGTGGTCACTAGTATGATACTGTTTGTGCCTGGTGGTTGCTATGGTATCCCAGGTGATCGCCATGGTGTTGCTAAGATGGCTGTTATAGTGTTGCTAGGTGCTTGCTACAGAGTTGCTTAGTGGTTGTGAGGGTGTCTCAGCTGGTTGCTAGCAAGTTGCCAAGTGGCTGCTGTGGTGCCCATGTGGCTGGTTGGGTGTACCCCATTAATTACTATGGAATAGGAACATTTGGGGATGGGAGACAAATGGCAAAAATCAGACTGAGAGACAGAGAGTTGTTATTGGAACTTATGGTTTATAAGATTGTATCTGTGCCTGTCACCAAGCTATCCTTGAAAATCTCCCCTAATTAATATTCATATCCTGCAGGCAGCCTGTCTTAGCTTGTGTGATGAAGTGAAGCTTCACATTCCTGCAGTCCCCCTGCTTGATCACGCCAACAGAGGTTTTTTCCATTTGAAATCTCTAGGGGTGAAAATCTTGGAAAAGGAATTTGTTTCAAATTTCACTGTTATTTTATTTGATTATTTTGATTGGATTTTGAATTATTTGTAAATAATTAATACCAAAACAGCATGAGATTTAAAGCCAGGGGGGCTACAGTTGAATTAATTGAATAAAAAAAAAAACATGATATGAGACAATGTCAACAGCCTCACCCTCTGTAAATCAACCACTTTCAACTAAATTTCAAGAATGGTGATGACTGCACATTTGCTTTGGGGAACAGTGTCAGGTGTCAACAGTTTCTAATAAAGTAGTCAATGAGAGCAGGTGCAAGTTAGGGGTTTCTAAAAAAAAAAGTTGCCAGGGGTTTTTAATAAAGTGGCTGGCAAGTGGAAGTTCCAGTGAGTTGTGCTTTGGCATAAGTGTTTCTACTATAGTGGCCAGTGCATGAAAGCTTAAAATGTTTCTAATTAAGTGGCCGGCAAGTGGCACTTTAGTGTAGGTGGTTCTAATAAAGTGGCCAGAGAACAGAAGTTGAAGGTGTTTCTAATAAAGTGGTTGGCAAGTTGAAGCTCTAAATAGGGGGTTCTAACAAAGTGACCAGTAAATGGAGCTTTAGTGTAAGTGATTCTAATAAAGTGGCCAGTGAGTGAAAGTTTATGGTGTTTCTAATAAAGTGGCCAGTTTTTAATAAAGTACCCTAAACACCTTAGAGTAGACATTTCTAATAAAGTGGCCAATAAGTATAAGTTCAAAGATGTTTCTAATAAAGTGGCTGATTATCTGTCTGTGTTGTCCCCAGATCAGTCATAGACATTTGTCTGAGTCAGATGCGTGATCTGTTATGACGTGTCTGCTGAACTGTCGACTGCCCTGAGGGCCAGTACCTGCTTATTTCTACTGTGATGTGCACATGTCTGCACCATGGATAATCAGCAGCATCTGTTCCAAGAGTTTGCATCTGAGATGAGTCACACTGATCCACGCTGAGCGCAGTATCTGAAGCACAAGCTCCAACCCATCCTACCAGCTGGTCATTTCTAGTCTGTGTGTTAGATGTGTTAGCGTGGCCCAGGGGCTAAAACACGACGCCACCTGTGTGCCATGTTTTTTAATAAGCCAATAAAAAGAAGATCAAAGATCTGAATGCCTAAGAGTGTCCTAATTATGCCAAGTAGCTATTAAAAGAGCACCGCGTTTTTCAGCCTCCTCTCCATCTGCTGTGTCTATATTGTGTTATCATTTTCTACTAAGCTGTGTGTTGGCAGGAACCTGGTGATCTGATACGTGTCATGATTCAAGGGTTACAATTCAATATACTGCAATATACCATAATATTAGAACCAAACATTGTGTAGGCCACTGTTGTCTAAGCAAAACAGGTGTCATGTGGTATCTGGCACCAACAGCATATTTACAGCATATCCATTAAGTCCTGTAAGTTGTGAAGTAGGGCCCCCATTGATTACATCAATGAGCCTTGGGTGCCCATGACTTGGTTGCCGGTTCACCGGTTGTTCCTTTCCTGAACCACTTTTGGTAGGTACACCAGGAGACCTGCCTGATGTTTTGGAGATGCTCTGATCCAGTCATCTAGCCATCACAACGTGACTCTTGTCAAAGTGGTTCAGATTCTTACACTTGCCAATTTTTCCTACTTCCAACACATTAGCTTAAAGAACGGACTGTTCACTTACTGCCCAATATATCCCACCCCTTGACAGATGCCACTTAATCAAGTCAGTGGTTTTAATGTTATGGCTCATTGGTGTATTGCGATACTGTTAGCAAGGCAACATACTGCGATTTGAGAGAGTCTATGTTTTTATGCAGTCAGAACAGTGGCATCTGAAGAGTACAACACTGCAGTCAGGGTTCAAACACTACCCTAAATGAATCCAATGTCTGTCACCAATCTTTACATGTGAACTATTCATTACAAATCAATACTATGAAGGCTCTGGGTGGTCCTGTGGACTGAGGTGCTGCCACTATGATCCGAGGATCGCTGGTTCGAATCCCAGGTCATGCTGCTTGCCGTCAGCAGCTGGAGCCAGAGAGAGCACAATTGGACTTGCTCAGCACAGGCTCAGCACTGGCCTCCTATCAGTGGCAGTTTGAAAAGAGGCATGTTTGTCGGCTAGTCTTTACCTTCCTAGTGTAGGGGGCATTGCAAATGATGATGAAGGGCATTCTTATAATAATTCTTATAAATATACATGCATTAGCAAACTGGAAACTCCCTGTAGTTCTAGAAGAACTAAAAGAAATGGTGACTGAAAACACACTTAAAATAGTAGCCAGTGGGATGGTGCTGAAATCTGTAAATAAATGAAAGGGTGAGTGTGTGTGTTCACTGCCACCGATGGGTTTAATGTGGAGGCTAAATTCTGGTGTACTGCTGTGCAATGGCTAAAGTGCGATCTTTATAATTGTTCTTAATCTCAATCTTAATAAATTATTATTAATAATAATCATTAATAAACATGACTACGTAACACTGATTCCAACCTTCAGCCTTTTTTTCTGAAGATTCAGATTTTAGCATGAGGCAGCTGAAAGGATGTCTTACTAAAGCTGAACATCTATCCAGCTTTCTAACACTGGTGCATAGAAGTAGTTCCGGTCACTTTTACTTTTGCAGGCAGGAGCTGCCTACCCACTACTACCCAGAAACTACTACACTACTACACCGGTCATAAATTCTTCACTTTTGTGTACTCGTTCCATTCCTCAGAAATGAATCTACAGTTTAAAATGATCAATAACTAATATATATCTTTATCTATCTATATTTATTCATATATTCATTGTTTATTAACAGCTATCAGCAGCTACACGTTGACTTCTATTATACACAAAAGTGCTTCAAGTCAGAGTTTTTCTGTTTCAGTGCAGAAAAACATTTTGGGTAAATTGTCTGTGGTGATTCACTGTGCACTACAGATACAGAAGACAGAAAAAAGCTGAAGTATTTTTTACTGTTCAGTCTAGACTGTGATTGTTTGCAAATGGACCGTGCTCAGAAAGCTATGAGTCATTACAGAGGAAGCCTGAGCAGATTTCTTGTTGTGCATGTGCTGTGAGAACACTCTGTTTGTTTGTAAATACTGTGTTTTTCATGAGAGAAATGTGCTCTGCAGCGACGTAATGGCAAAAAAGCACCACACAGCTGACACTGTATTTGTGTCCGTAACTGTTTGTAGCGCTGCCCTGGCTTAATTCCCCTTTCTCATCTGTGCTTTATTTGATACAGGACCTCTATGACTGTGATGAAGTGATCGATAACGCAGAAGACATGGACAGCCTGAACAGGAATGTTCCTGAGCATGGCCGCCAGACTCATCAGGTGCTACAGGTGAGTTACCTGAGCAGACTGAAGAAGGTTCATGATGCCACTACTGTGGGCACTAAGGGGCAGATCCATTGCAGTTCCATACATCTAGCCTTCTTCCTGCTCCGGCTCATGGAATAAAGCTTCTATCTAACTATTCACCAATCAGCCATAACATTAAAACCAGTAAAGTCCGTAACACTGCTTACACTGTTTCAATGCCGCCAGGCAAGTGTTGGGAGATACATAGTAGTCAGCAAGTGAGCAGTCAGTTCTTGAGGTTGATGGGTTGGAAACATGGGCAAGCGTGAGAATCTGAGCCACTTTGACAAGAACCAGACTGTGACGGCTAGACAACACAGTCAGGGCATCTTCTAAACATGAGGCAGATCTTGTGAGGTGTTCTCATTATGCAGTGGTTAGTACCTACCAAAAGTGCTACAAGGAATGGCATCCAAGTCTCATTGATGCAATCCATTGAGGCCCCACCTCACAATGTACGTTTTGGTGCCAGACACCACAGGAGGCCTTCAGATGTCTGGCCTCGATGGGCCAGAGCTGTTTTGGTGGCCAAGGGGGACCTACACAGTATTCGACAGTTGTTTTTTGTTGTTGTGGCTGATAGCTGTATATATGTCCACTTATTAATTTTCCAAAAAATGTGGAAATATATAATATATAGAAAAGTGGTCCCACATCTGCCCTTGGAGTAGTACAAAGATTCAAAAGATGATGTTTTTGAATCAGGTGATTAACACTGACCATGCTCAGGCCATCAGACTCTGTTTAAACCTCGGCTATTATAAGAACTGTCTCAGTCTTAGTCAGTGCACTAATTTATATTCACTTTCCCATTTGTCTGACAATTTTACAAAACAAACAAAGGGGGACCGGGTGGAGATTACAACAATAAAGCAATAAATCTAGTCACAGAAAACCCATCCTGTCTACTGTAGGCGTTTGAGTGGTCCTTTCTGCACAATGGGACTAGTGAAAGAAATGTCAGATGACAATAGAAGCAATTAAACACTGTTATACGCAGTGCCAGTTTTGGAGATGATAGGGGAAGATAAGGGAGCTAAAACAAACTACCAGCTTACTGCAGAGTTAGCCTGCTTCACAGTCTGTTGCCTGCTTACAATGAATGGTGGACAGCTGGTTCTTTCTTTAAAAATATGCAAATAGAGACAAAATGATTGCCTCAGGCCGCTACTACTGGACTGTATGGTATATGTCAGCACAAACAGCACAAGTTTATTTACGGTGATTTGACAACTCAGTCTGTTTTGTGGCAAGTATGTGCCGATATGGAGGCAGTTCCTGTGGAATAAGAGTTATTGGCAGTATTAGCAATGTAGCTCCAGGGCTAAACCAAAGGAGCAAACATGTCTGGGCCTATGGACTTCATGCAAGGTATGGGGAGAACTGTACATTTATTTTTTTGTGGACCTGCTTCTCAGGAGACTGTCCGTCAGAAGGAAGTTCTGCATTAGGCCGTAGCACTGACTCACTGTCAGTAATTGTGAAATGGAAGAAATAACTGAACTCAGAAATTACAGACAGCTCTTTCATTCAGCCTGACAATCATTCCATCTCGGAGGGTTTGCTGAGGCTGAGGAGTTCCCAGCCCAACGCGGTGAGCTTGTTTTTCTGGAGTCTCCAACACTGAGGCTGAGGAGAAGTTTCCAGCCCAGAAAATATTAGCATGACCTCCTACCAGCAGCTTAAGGGAGCCATTAGGGCTCTCACCATGGATTCACATGTTTGTTTTTACTCCATCTTCCAGTCATAATAAGTTATCATGGGAAATGTCATTATCATAATGTAGCAAATGTTATTTATTCAGGATAACAGAATAATTTCAGAGCTCGAGATCCCACTTTTTTAAAATGAGAAAATAAACATTGCTAATGAGTGTTAATCCTAAGATCTTGAGGCCAGGGCCAGTCCCATAAATGTGTTCTAATCTGTCCCAACAAATGAATTTCTCATGGCTGTTTTCATCTTCTCATGGCTGCCGGAACAAGGGGGTGGGGGTGGGGTTCAGGGGGCTGTCATCCACCACTGAGAGGGAAGCTAATATCTATGAACCAAATTATAGTTTATGTTCCCACACTTTGTGACATTTAGTAATAATCTTTATGTCAGTGATAGTATTTTTAATGCCACTATATGGACCTACTTATATTGGGACACCTGTTCACTGGTTGTTTCTGGTCACTGGGTATTAAAAAAAAGAGGTGCTGCTTTGGTTGGAGTAACTGTCTCTACTCTCCAGGAAAGGCTTTCTACTGCATTTTGGAGTGTTACAACAAGAGTGTTATTGAGGTCAGAACATTGGATGATCACCAACCTACCTTATCCTCAACTCCCCAGTTTATCCCAAAAGTATTTGATTGGCCCACCATCCATCATTCCAGAGAACATAGCTCCACTGCTCCACCACTCAATGCTAGGGGACTTTATACCCCTCTAGCCCATAGCCTGGCATTAGGCATGGTGCCAAAAGGTTCATATGTATCTGCCTCAGGGAGTCCTATTCTATTGGCAATACCTATCTACAGGGACTAGACAAGCTATGTGTGTGCATTTGCACATCTGTGTCAACAGTGGGAGCAACTTGAAGTAGCTGGACACATACATTAGAAGGGGCGTCCACAAACAAATCTGAGAAGTCCATGCTGTAAGCATGCCTCTTTCCAAAAGAAGTGGACACACTGTTTGGTTTTCAAATAAAAAATTAGTCTGGCCAACTTGACACTGGACCACTTGTAACGTTACCCCTTTACCTAAAATTTTGAAAGTTTAACACCCCAGTACAAGAATATCTTTCTGCAAATGATTCACACACTGACCTTGAAAACCTTGGGCCATGACTTTGAGTCGGTCCACTCTGTCGGTCATGTGGACCCAGGCCCTTTTCCTTTCATCTTGATGGATAAATCCTCTTGCTGTGTGTAGCCGTACCTAATGGAGCCAAACCCCGTTAGCCCGGTTAGCCTTTTAGCCCAGCCCTGCTTTATTCCATGGCCCTAATTGAATCGGCCTAATCCTGTTTGGAGCAACGAGAGCAGTCATCCAAAAGAGGGCAGGTCACTTTGGTGGACTGCGTTGTAATTGGACATGTGAACGCAGGCTGAATTACAGTGCTGTGTCGGCTGTATTGGGCAGTGCCCCATTGCTCTTGAAGGATTGTTGGTAGAGGTTGTGGCAGTTCATACAGTGAACGGACAAAGATTGTTTACACTTCTAAGGATTCTGTAAATATCCAGTTACTGTAGCAAATGCACCATAATCTGTTACTGCTCATTGTTGTTGAATACCAAGACCTTTTATATACATTAATGTTGTTAATGTTGTTAATGTTGCTGTGGCATTTTTCACTGTTTAATAGATGAGCCAAAGCAATCCTATATGAAGTGAATAACACTCATGGATGATATCGCATAACAATGGTGCATGTCAACGATTGGGATGTAAGTTAGACAGCATCTGAACAGTTGGCTTTCATAGTCAGCAAGTGTAATACTTAAGGAATCACCAGCTTTGAAGACCTGCTTGAAAAGGGGCCAAATTGTTATAGCCAGACAACTGGGTCGGAGCATCTCCAAAACAGCAAGACCTGTGGAATGGTAATTGCCAGCTGTGTTAGGTAACACCAGTGTATCCACAGTGGTCTGAGCAGGGACTAATCAATACCCAACGACGTGGTTTTGGGTGACAAAGACTCATCATGGCCTGTCCGATGAGTCCTGTTTTTTTTTGTAGCTCACTTGAATGACCAAGTACGCATGTTCTGTTTACTGGTGGAATGCACTGAATCTGCATCAGACCCATGGCAAATCAAACTGACCGGAGTTAAAGGACCTGACGCTAACATCTTGGTGCCAGATACTAAAGGACACCTTCATAGATCTTGTTGGCACACAGTGGCTCCGTTACTTTAGCGTATTAGGCACATGGCTTTAATTGTTTTGGCTCATGGGTGTAATTATTAATTGGCACTTACTCTTTACATGGAGTCCGAATTTCACAATGAATGAGAAATTCTCCAAAATGAAATGATAGAAATTATCCAAAATGACTTGAAATAAAATCTTTTTACATTGAATTCAATTCAGTTTTTCCCTTCCTCTTGTAAAGTTCCCATTTTTGCAGATATGAGGTTTATATGCAGCAGTGATGCCATGTTTGTTCATTATGTTTCCATCTGTTTCGCAGAGCACCCCACTGGACCTGATTGAGACTGGCAAGACCCTGAAGGTCCAAGCAGAGCGCCCCCATCTGGTCAGTTTGGGAAGTGGACGTCTGAGCACAGCTATAACACTGTTGCCTTTACCAGAGGGTGAGTGCTAAGCTTTGCTTATAGTAGGCAGAGTAGCCAGAGCACATTAGTAGCATTGGGTGTAACAATACACCAGTAATATTGCAATCTTATAATGTTACAAAGATGTGCATTGTGGAGAAGTAGCAATGCATTGTGGAGCCTGGTCAATTAATTCATGGTGATCTCTGAAAGCCAGCCAGCTCGAATCAACGCTGACTCCAACACAAGCCCAGAGCATGATCAACCCACCCCCTTGTTTAACAGTTGGAAAGGTGTTTTTTCAAGCACTCTCAGCTTTCTAGACTCTGACCTCTTTTAACACTTCTGAATACTCAACCCATTCTGGGCTTGTTTGGGGGAGGGATGCATTATCACTGGTTTGCTTTCACACAGAAGAATTCCATGTGAACTGTGAATCAATTGTGCAATCATTCTGTGTGCATATTCGCAAAAAGGTAGGTCCAAGGTTCATCCTTTTTTGTTGTTCATTATTGTCCTTGGATACATGGAATTTCACTGTGCAGGAACTCCTGCAAACAAGGAGCTGTTTTTAGCCGTGCAGGTGGCAAGTTAAAGAAGTCCGGTGACAAAATGAACCAATCATGCAACCCCAGACACGGCTCAGGAGTGAATAACTTCCTGAGTCTGCTTTAACTGAACCTCAGATCCATAATTTTGGTCACTCCCGAGCTCGAAAACAGCTTCCACACTTTTACACCAAATGTACCAAACTCTCAGAGCAAGCGGCTCCTGGGTCCAGAAAAAAAATGCCCTTAATTACATTAAAAACCAGGGAAAGCTGAATACCCTTTGCTATCTGAATGCTCTTGTTATGGCCTTCTCCTGCTTTGTGTGCATTAATTATTTTAATGTTCTGCTAGGTAGCTGCTTAGAGGAGCAGCTCATGGCTGCTGATTGTTGGGAAAAGGTATAACCCCTTATTGAAGCAAGGCTTATTACACACTAAGGTGTATTATTCAGTAACTACAGGGACTTCTGTACAAGCTGGTGGGGCTACTCTCTGGTAATAGAAGTTTGTCATAACACTTTTGGCCCACCAGCGGCCCATAGGCTGTTTTTGGGGGATCAAGGAGATTTAAATGCAAAGCTTTAAAATGTGCATTGTCTGGCCTTTTCTAATGATGTCTGTGAACATGCTATTGCTCTAACAAGCTCTAAGACCTGGGTTATTTAAGATTAATAACTGAGAGATCACATCTCTTGGGCTGCCTGTATTTTTATGAGCTTTTCACTATAAAATTGTATGTTTTTTGTTGACAAATTAGTAATCAGTAAGTAAATTATACAAATGTTTTTGTCAAAAGATTAAATGTTAAAAAGATTCATTTAATAATATGTGAAAAATAAACACTGGGCACAATTGTGCAATCACTTAGGCTTGTTCTATCTATATAGGTTGTTGTATCTGTAGGGCTCAGGTTACGTCACCTCCTGCTTAAGTGTATCTGTAGATTAGGACATGAGAAATGATATGAAATGCCTGCTCATTCCATTAGGCAGGGCACGATTGTCACTGATCGTTTTGCTGCATTCAGCAGATCCAGCCCTTCACGTCACCTGTAAAAAATTCAGTTCCATTACTGCTAATGACGCCACTCTCTCAGTGAACGTGCCTTGGCTTCCAGCCAAATGAGAAATGAGATGGAAGTGTGTATGTGTGTGTGTGTCTGTGCGTGTCTATATGTGTATATGTGGGTGTGTGTGTCTATATGTGTGTGTGTACATATGTGTATGCTGGGATGTTTACCAGTACAAGAGTGGTAGGGCATCTCATTTGCTCCACTATACACTATCTCATCACTCAAAGAATGACAAATAGAGGACTTTGTTTCCCCTGACACTGTAGGGCAGTGGGAACGTGCAGGCAGAAGCCGGTCCCAAGTGTGCCAAATGTAGTACATTACTCAACTGACTTGCCTTTTTATATTCTGCAATACTGAACCTTCAGCTTCATCTCATTAATTATATCAATGAGCACCGAAAATGTGACCCAGTTATTAAATGGATTCTTATTAGGGGTGTAAAAATGCCTCCATGCATTGTGAAGGTGAAGGTTGTGATTTAACTTGGTGGTTTTGGTGTATTTGGTTGAAGTTGCTAGTCTTATGTAGATTTGGAGCACAGCTTGTGTAAAGGTTGTATTTAGACAATTACTACTGTATTCATCTTTACTTTTTTAAACCCTGTATATAGGCCAACATTTCAGTTCTACACTCTTCACTAGATTACTGTCATGACTGTAGTACATTACATTGGCCCAAACTCAAAACATGACAACCAAACTAGAATGGCTTCCAAATAATCCATAACAGATTCTGTATTAAGATCAATAACTGAGTAATTAACCTAGACCTTATAGCAACAGCAACTGTGGAAAATTGGCATTTCTTCCTTCTGGGCTCTCTGTAATAGCATGAAATACCACCTGTAACATGATAGATCTGGAACACCTTGGGAATCACCTATAGCACCACAGCAAAATCCTAGCAACCACCAGAAAACACCCTTGCAAATCCATAGCACCCAATTAGCAACCACCTGGAACACCTTAGCAAGCACCTAAAGTGCCATGAAAAAACCCTAGCAACCATCAGAAAAGGGCATTGCAAATCCATAGCACCCCCTTAGCAACCACCTGGTACACCTAAGCAACCACCTGCAATACCATAGCAACTATGGAGCAAAAACAGTTTCACTCTAGTGACCACATCACAGCAACTGTCTAGACATGGGAACCACTTAAGTGTTTCTCAACAATGTTAGGGTTAGGGTTAAGATTAAGAACAGGTTTAAGTTTAGGACTAAGGGTTTAGGTTAAGATTAGGGAAAAAATACAGTAAATGTAATAGATATGAATGTAAGTAAAGTAAAGTATCTACAAAGCATCCACAGTGTCTGATCCAAATGTCTGTATTCCACTACAGCGTGATAGTTCCTCCAGTCACTCCTGTGTATTCATAGTTCTTAAAAAATAAGTAACTGTTTTAAAAATCATACTTAATGATGGGGAAATCTGGTCTTTCATTGTGCAATTTTACAAAACAATCTTATTTAAAGATACTGAGACTTATTAATATTGCTAATTAACTGTATTGGGCTGATATTAGCAGAAAATGTATAGGATAGGATAATGAGAACTATGAGAAATAGTGACATTATGGCAACGCTGATCATGATCGGTTCATTCTGAAGTCAGAGATTTACATACTTAGGTCTCATTGAGATCTCATTTAAAAGCGATCCCCTAAAAGGCTAGATGTTAAATCCATCCAGTGATTCAAGGATGTTTGTGGGCAAATTGTTAGTGGGCTTGGTGTGTGATTTAAAACTCCCCTTAAGAGCAAGAGGGAAAATTATAGGGCCATGACCTGACACTCAGTTAACTCCTCTTGTCCTCTCTGTCATTCTCACACACTCACACTCTGTACGCTTGTGGGTTTTGTTACTATTGAATGACCAAATGCATTGTATATGTTTAACCTCTCATAAACCTAATATGTAAGATATGTAGGTCTCAGACTGATGAATTGAAGTGTGGGTGCGCACAAAGAGGCCCTTGCTCTTTAAGGGGTTAAAGAGGAAGTGATTTAAAACCTTCTTCCACATCAAATGCAGACCACGCATGCACACAGACATGTGACACTAAATGCCTTAAAGCCCATACAGACATCACAGTCTCCAGAACAATGAGCTTGAACTGCTCCTTTATGCACATCTGTCAGTCTAGCCAGTTAGACTGAGACATGGTGGGCATGGCTGAGGGTCAGACAGAGGAGGATAGTAGTCTAGTCAGAGCCAAGTAACGGTCAAAGTAAAGAGTATATAGTAGCACTTAGCATAAGGAGTGTCTTTGCTGGTAAAAATTTGCATCACATTAGAACAGAAAATAAAAATGATCAGGTCCTGTGAGGTAGTTTGAAAGACGAATGCACTGCCTCTTCTCAAACCGCTGCTAATGCGGCATTGCCAGGCAGCCAATATGCTCAAAGGAAAGCACCAGGCTCCATTGCATCAGCGAACAGACACCTGTGCTTGCCAGCATCGCTTAAGAGTGATCTGCCCACCCAAAAAGAGAACACGGCCAATTGTGCTCTCTTGATCTCCAGCTGCTGATGACAAAGCGGCATGGCTTGGGATTTGAACTCGTGACCCCCGGGCCATAGTGGTAGTATATTGGACTGCTGAGCCACTCAGAGCCCCAGACATATTCAGAAGACTGTGAAGTGTCTTGTAATATTTAATACATTGTTATTATTGTATATAAAACAGTAAAACTATTAAAATGGCAGGAAATCTCAAAGCGAAAGAGAATGTTTTCACCAAATAAAAATGTGTGTCCATTTGTTGTTGTTGCAGGGAAAACTACTCTGGGTCATGGGAACACTGACATTGATATCCAGGGTCCAGGTGTGGCTGCACTGCACTGCTACATTGAGAACCAGGGAGGAACCATCACACTGTTCCCCTGCGGCAATCTCTGCTCCATGGACGGACTCGCGGTCACCAAGCCCGTACGACTCTCTCAAGGTACACTGCTGATGATTTTAGCATGATTATAAAAAGTTCTAAGCTTATTAACCAGATGGTTGTGCTCCAAACCCCTTTATAGTATGTTGAAAATTCATCACAATATATTCATTCTTAAAATAAGAGTTTCATTTTAGAAAAGCATTCCAGACTACTCAGACTAGCTCAGAGGCTCTGGGCCAAACTCAGCAGTACCAGCACTACGCAACACCCAATGAGCAGCCCTTTTTAGCTAGCCTGGTGGCTCTTGGTACAAAGGATCTCCTGAGTCTGTCTGTAGAGCAGCTCTGTGATAGCTTCAAAAAGTCACCATGGAAGCGTTCAGTTGAGCTCTCTGTCTTTAATGTCACCTTTTAAACCTCACTTAAAATATTTTCATCTAAAAGTGTTTTAATCCTTAAAGCAGCATTATGCAAGAATTAGTATTTCTTGCTCCTACAGGGCTCCCCCTATAGTTGGGAAGTGGAATTTGCACTAAATGAAACGCTTTTCTCATGCATTTTAGAGAGCTGAGAGATACAGAACAGTCACTGGGATTGAAAGAAGCTTATGGACTAAAGCAGCAAAGCAATATAACAGGATTTTTCACCAATATGACTTAGGTTATGCAGCGTTACACAGTTCTCACAAGCATTATCCTACCCGCTTTGCCAGAATTACACACTGCAGTTTGTGGTGTGCTGAGCCCCTAGTAGCAATGATAGCGGTGCTACTCTTCCTGTTACAGGTCAGTGGAGCATCAACATGATTTTGAAGCTGTTATTTTAAGGGAGAAATGCTACATAGTGTTGCTTTAATTTAACAAATAAACAAATTCATAGTAGATCATACCAGACCATTCCTTTACCAGAGAAAAACAGGGATCAAAAAGGCATGCTAGCCATAACAATGAAAACATGGCAAAACAGAAACACGACAACACTGCACAGCAACACAATATCAAATAAAATAAAGAAATATCCCTGTGAATGTGACGTTTGTCTAAATATAGCCTCATCCTGACTGAATCGTACATATTAGAACTTGGCAGGTCACTTGTATGGATCGCAGCCTTAGTTTTGCAGGGACTTCTAAACCTTAAGGACAGTAAATCAATAAGTTCAGTCAGATAAAAACAGCGCTAGGCCAAACGTCACCACTCCAATGCCAATTCTGATCTGAGTCAAAGAATGCCATTTTCAGCTTCACTATGTGTTCCTATTCATGGAAACTAATAGGACATCACCCTCTGCTTCCAACTACAAACAAACCAGTGTACTGCAGCCGTCCTGGATACGCATGGTATGGCTGTGTGTTTAAACTTCCTTTGTAAGAAGTTGACCTTGGTATATTCTCCATTGCTATTTAGGGCTGCTCAGTTGTCAGGAATGTCACTGCTCTGTATTTAGACTGTATGGAGATGCAGTGAATGTTCAAATGAAACAAAGCTCTTTGTGTAAGGCTGGGTTGTATGGCATGGCTGGTTAATTAGGAAAATTAGCCTGATTCAATCGTACATACTATAACATCAGGTGAGATGGCAGTTCACTTGTACGGCTCAGAGTCTTTATTTTACAGGTTTGAACTGGGGCAGTGGTGGCTCAGTGGTTAGAGCACCAGGCTATTGCTGACTGGGTTGTGGGTTCGATACCTGGTTCCACTGTTGGGCCCTTGAGCAAGGTCCTTCACCCTCTCTGCTCAATCCCCCTCGATGGCTGCCCACTGCTTCAGGCATGCATGTCACTGTGTCACTGAGTGTGTTCACTACACAGATGGGTTAAAGGCAGAGGCCAAATGGTGAATATGGTTGTCTTGACTTGACTTGTTTTATTCTTATGAAAGGATGTTATGCAGGAGCAAGCAGGAAATCAACTTTGTACTGTTATAAAAAAAAAAACTACAGATTAATGAATTACTAAATGCTGCCTAACTATGGCCCAGAATATTCAAAATGCAGTGGAGGGAGACCTGGGTTTCTGTAAGACCAGACTGACCATTATAGAAATGCTCATTTCTCTTTCACTGCCCATGAATGCTGTCTTTTACTGGTTCAATTTAAAACAAATGAATGCTTTATCAAGAAGCCTGCTGTAAATTGATATTGTGGTCTTTTGTGTGTGGTCATTTTATGGTTATATACATTTTAGTTGATAATAAGGAGCCATAGAATACATTTATCCAATATTTTAAGTTAATCCTTGATGTATAAACGTAAAATATATGATTTGCTGGCACTGTGACGGCGAACAGGATATATATACACATATATATGAGCAGTATTTTGTAATAATTCTTACTGGATAGTGTTGTGGTCCACTCTGCGCAGTGTGCAGTTAGCAACCTGCAGAGACTAAAGCCTAATTAATAGGTTAGATATAGATAGACAAGTGTTTAGATAGACAAGTGCTTTAAGCAAAGCACCCGCTGGCTTCCCCTGGTTTGGCTTCCTTGCATGGCACTTGTGAGTTCCTCTTGCCGTGTGTGTTTAGCTCTAGTCTAAGGTAGTCCAGTTGGTTTTCAAAGAAAGGGACATTGGAGGAAAGAGAATGGTAGCTGTTGGGTTAGAGATTCAGCCCAGCGTGGTACTCGCTTACTTCACCAGCTTTTGCTTGCTGAGTTTGAGATACCCTTCGGCGGACGCTGGCACGGGGATAGCCGGGGTCACGATCTGGCACTGGTTCATGTATCAATCCATATTCCCATACTTAGAGGAGTCTGACGGTGCATGCTTGTCTCAGAAAACTGACTAGTATTAAAAACACCCTTTCCTCCCAAAGTGGCTGTTGATTTTTTTTACCTTGCCATGGCCTTGCCTTTAAATAGGCCTCAAACGGCTTTCAATAGGGGGCTGTATGTACAATTTGGGGGCATGTGCCTTTTAAAGAAGGACACAACAGTGTGTGAGGTTGACAGGATGTCACTTCCATGTACCAAACTCTCACTGCTCAACCATCCCAAGCCCAATGCAGTTTTCCATTTTATGGCATGACCCTCTCTGAACGTCTAGACTGAGCTAGTGGGTGAATCCAGCCTTACTAGTTAACTAGCTCACTAGCTTTTCTGGACTTCTCTGACTTCACTGAGAAAAGAGATGTAGGAACTGCATCTAAGGGACAATTTTGGAGCAAGAAAGTGTCATTATTTCCACAGTGAACCTGGGTGTTAATGTTATTCAGCAGATTACAGCCCCGCCTGCTGCCCTGCTCCCCTCTCCAGCCGCGCACCACAATATTATCATCCCTAATGGCTCAGACAGCAGCCGGTGTTGCTGCAACAGCTGCCCACCGCGCCGCCCTGCTCCCACACACTCCGCTTTCTACTCCTCGCTGGATCTGCTTTTAAAACCCTAGACTTAAAACCCTAAAAAAGTAGCTCGCTGACTCTCTTCGGACATCCCTGAGGTCTGCCGAGGAGGAAGGACAACGCGAAGGAGCCGGTGGGTGGTTGTTGTGTGTTGTAGTGGGAGCACATGGCTACGCTCAACTCAAGCAGCGCTACAACCTCATGTGTTTTCCGTCGGCTTTATTTTTCCCCCTTAACAGCCTGGCAGGTGGACATCTGGCCTCTTTTGTATGAAAGAAAAAGTCAATAAGTGGTCGACATTACCATTACAATAGGCGCCAGACTGAGGCACACGAGCAAAGCCTGCGGAGGAGAAAGACGTGTGGCTGCGTCTCTCTGCCGAGGATAAAGTTAGCTAGCATCTCCGGTGATCGCTAGTGACTGGAAACGAGCGCTTCTACATGTAAGGCTTTCAATAATTGTGTGTTTAAGGATATAAATAACCCGTAGCTGCCTTTTAGACAATTCTTGGGGGGTATTTGACTTTTAAAAGTTTTTTTAGAAATGTTAAAAATGCTATAGTAATTTAATATTGGTATTTTTATATTGGCTATAATGCTTGTTTGGTTGGTGTTGCTTGGCAATGGCAGGTATCTAGCTAGTTAGCTAGTTAGCTATCTAGCTATAGCTAGTGCTAGCTGGCTAGCTAGTGGACTAGTAGAGCAGTAGTGATATGGAGCCTTTTACTAGAACTGCTTTGCTTAATAGCTAAATAAATAACTAGCTTGCTATAGACCACTGTGAAATTTGCCAATTGCTCTGGGAAAGGGTTCAGACCCCTCTTAGTCCACTTTTCATGCCCCAATGTTGTCTAGATACCTAAATACTGCCTCTATAACCTTCATTTCCAGCAGCTCCCAGGCACCTAATGAAGCAAAACAATGGGGCATTTCTATTTCTGTACTTTCCTAATGTGGTTGCACTTAATTGTTCGTGTAAATGTCTTTATTTTTTGGCAGTATCTAAGCCTAGAGTTATATTTGGACTCTAGTCTATTCACACCCAACTGTGCATATGAAAGTGGACAGCTAAGCACTTGTATAAGTAGCTCTGCACAAAGTAATAACAGCAGTAATACCTGATGCTACGTTCTTGTGTTGTTGTCTGCTATATGAATAGGTGTGAAAACAGCAGCTCTAGGACAGATGGCCTAATTCACTGGGCTTGTGTAACAAGTAGGTTGTTGAGCTGCCGAGAGTTTACAACTTATACAGATACACGGCCCATTGATATCAGTTCTCCTGCGTTCTTCCTTGTCCGCCTCATTGCAGTGATTGCTGTCGGTACCGAGCCTTTTTGTCAAAAGAAAGGCCGGATCAATAGCAGTTTCCTGAAAGACCTGGCCTGAATGTGAATTGCATTGTTATGAAGCTGAAGCATATCTGCTGGAGTTGTTGCTTTCTGTGTTTTCGCCTGTAAAGGAAAGTGGGGAGTGGTTGGAGTCGCTGCAGGTGAGGAGGCTGTGATTTGTACCCTGCTTATCGCTGTCAGTGCTTCCTGTCCTTGGACCAGCCCGGGCCCCAGTATTCATTATGAAATGGAGGCCATAATTCATGAGCAGACAAACCCAGTATTGATTCATCTGGCTCCTTCATCACAGCAAATCATAGTAGTCATAACAGCAGAATACTAAGTGGCGTGAGTGGATGGAGGAAGGGAGCGTGTGTGTGTGTTTATGTATGATTAGGACATTATTTCTGAACATTAAATGTAAATCATTTAATTAGGCAGGGGGAGAGGAGATGGAATATTGGTATAGACGAGTATCAGGATGATATTAGCCCGAAAAATGATGGATCTGACGGATATCTGAAGGAAAGAAAGAGTGATTCCGGTCTAATCTTGTAACAAGGCTGGCCTGGGATGGCACACACACTCACACTGTGTGATTTAGGGAGGCACGATGATATCAGAATCATGTCAGTATCAGTTTAGATTAGATATTTCATTAGATTATGTTATATATCTATATCTATATTATATATATATAACCCACTTGCTCTCTTGCTGGCGCTTCTGTGCTTAACTATCAACATTTTATCATTTTTCCTGCATTAATAGTTTAGTTTAACACAATAAATGTAAAAAAGTTTTTGTATTTTTTTACTTATTTATACATACCTTTTTTATAGATGTGATAATAGCTCAGAAAAATCAGCTAAGTGGCAGCTTAGCTGAGGTGTGTTTATCGACCAGACAACCAACAACCACTGAGTCACCCCTACCCTAAAGCAGAAGGCCTATGTCTGTGTGATTTCAGGCCGTGGACCTGGGCATGATAAGACTGTACTACTACGGAAACCTGTTACTCTCTTTGTAGAGCTAATTCTCATAGATTTCGTCCCAATGTTTACATTTTAGAAATGTGCATTATTGGTATCAGCATAAGCAGATACGGTACTGTCAGATGCTTTGGGCCCATGAGGCTGTTATTTCATACCATTTGTCTCGAAAGTAAGAGTATATTTGTTTGGTGTTACTCCAGATCACATTAGACCAGATGCAGGTAAACATAAATACAGTAAAAAGGAACAAGAATTAAAGAACAAAGCTTGGTTTCAGATTTCTGGGGTCCCGGACGCCTCCAGCTGGACCCCCCTATTTCATCACCAGCTCACCTAAATTTAACATTATTAAGCACTGATTTACCAAACTAGGTGTTGAATGGTGACTGTAAATAATACTTGGCTTCCATGAGGAGAGCTTTGGAGATGTTGTAATGAACACAGTGATGTAAAACCGCTACTTTTTGTATGAACGTTATTTGCACTGTACTGTACATCATATATCAGATCAGCCTGAAATTCCCATATAACAATGTCATAGTCTGTGCATTTCTTGACGTGGGGTGGTAGAGAGTGAGATGGAGCAATGTAGTCTACTGTTAGATACGTATGTGAAGTGCTTCAACTAAATCATAGTAAATTTTGTATTTTTAAAAGAATTAACATCTGGGCCCAGTTCCCTAAAAGCATCTTAGCGTTAACATCAGAGAGAGTGAGAGAGTGAAAAAGTGTTCAGTGGGAGGCTGGCTCGACCATTTGAGAATAGTCTTTGTGCTAAGATGCTTTTGGGAGACCCAGCCCTGAGCAGTATTGGTTGATACATCTTTACAGCTAGTTCAGAATTGAGCTTGCGTTGTAGACTTATATCATTGCTGTATCTCTGAAATGGCAGCTTTACAGCGGAAGGAGTTTTCCTTCTTAACTTTCAGTTATTTGGAAGAAGAGCTTTTCTATTGGTCCATTGATCGTGACATTTTGACACTATGTAAAGAACTGTCAGATTCACATCATGTCAAAAAGTGAAAAATGGCAAAAATTGAGATGTTTTTTAACAGTGTAACAGTGACATGTTATTTTTGAATGGGCTGTTATCGTGGACTCTCGGCAGACACACGTCTGTACACACATGCACACACAGTCCAGATAATGCCCACATCTGCTGTGTTTCCAAAACACAGTGCCTCTGTTTCCCATTAACCTTTACCTGGCCTCAGTTTGCTATCAGTAAAGGCCATTTCATTGTGTGAGTGCGTGTATGTGTGTGTGCTAGCCGGAACCAATCTAGTTCCACCCACCTCGCTTCTACTTTAAAAGTATTTCAGAGTTAGCACAGATCATTATGGAACGCTTGGACATGTTTTACCTAACAAAACTAATGATACTTTTAATGAAATTCATATTTCTTTATTAATACTATTTTTTTATTTGAATAGGAATGTAAACTTTTGTTACACTCTTCATACCTGAAGGTTTATTAGTCTTGTAAGTAGTAATAAAAAAGCCTGGTTTACACCATACCACTGGAGTTTAAGGATTATATACATACAAAGTTTGCAAGTTTAAAGAAGACACATCTAAAAGGCTGTTTGAGCAGATTGTGTTCAGATTTCACCTGACAGCAGGAAAATCCAGATGTAAATCCACCAACAACGTATTTATTTTATGGTGTTTGCATTTGCGGCATTTGGCTAAAGCTCTTATCCAGCACAACTTACATTTAAATGATCTTACACAAGAAGGAGAATGTAGTGTTGTTCAGTCTTGCCAAAAGACTCTTATTAATGTGGTGTGGTGTGCTTGCCGGCCAGGGAATCGAACCCTAGTCAGCTACGGAGAATGCAGTGTTGTTACTTTGCAGTTGGATTATGACCAATGTTTTCTCCTCTTTTTTGCAGGGTGTATGCTTTGTTTCGGTCAGTCTGCCTTTTTCCGCTTCAATCACCCAGAGGAGGCTCTCAGGATGAAGAGTATGATGCCAGGAGGAAACCCTGGCCCCACCAGCGCCTACAAAGGCCATTCAGGTACAGACTCTTAAGCTTTAGCTTTAGCCTCAGTATACCCACTCAGCAACAACTGGCACAGCTCTGTACTTCCAGTGCTCTATATTACAACATGCATTTTAAGTAACTGATACATTATGATGAAAAATGTACATTTTGTCCATGTTGGGAGTTCACGTAAAGATCCATAAATGAAGATATAGCTTGCAGGATACACTTAGATGACCAAAAAACCCCAAACATTTGGCAACCAAATGTTTCTATATTAATTCTGATATTGTTGTGGAAAATTCCAGCTCCAGGACAGATGATTTAACACAGCGTTGACTCACGCTTGCTGCTGATTGTTTGGCCTTTCATGCTCAGGAAGTGAGTCTATAAGGAGACACGGCGCTCCACTGGAATGAATAACACTCTAAAGGGCCTTAGGCACTTTTATCTGTGCGGAGTCACTGGAATACCCCTTCAGTTTCTCTGATGTTATTAGGCTGAATTCCCTGTTGGATGTGTGAGTGAGTGTGAGGTCATTGTGATAAAGAAGTTTAGGCCGTTGAGGCCATGACCTGGCAGGTGCAGGGGCAGAACTGAGAAATCCGTTGCTTTGTTTAGGGACAATAGGGACAGCCTGTGTGGGGTGAGGTGCTGACATGTTTAGCTCTTTATTGGACTCAGATGTTTAGCAAAATAAAACTATATGGTAAAAAGTATTAGGACACCTACTCATTTATTGTTTTTATCCTGAAATCCTGGGTGTTTATCTTGCTTTTGTTGGAGTATGTGTTTCTACTGTCCAGGGAGGGCTTTCTACTAGATTTTGGAGCAACCTAAAACATCTAAATACATTTTTTAGAAGGGGTGTCCACAAACATTTGGACATATAGCGTATCATAAAGAGGTTTCCAATTAAGGGCTGTGGTATACATGATGATAACCATGGCATATGTGTACATGCGGACAGCTGCTACAAGAGCAGCGTTGTCCACATGCCCGTCTGCGTACCTTTGCTCTATATGTAGGATTAAGAACTTAGAAGAAGTAGCTAAGGCCATGATATCCAGCATGGTAAAATCTTCAAGGACAACCTCTTCCTTGCAACTACAGACAGGACAACAGCTGACAAGACAAGTGACTGTTGTCAAGGTTTGTTTAGTCTGCTGCTGACATCACAGCACACTGTGGCGTCCCACCTCCGCTGTTTATTTTGGTTAACTGATTTTGAAGCTGTTATTTTAAGGTTAAATTGCTACATAATGTTGCTTTAAGTATACTGTGAAAAAAGACGGATGTCCTAACGACTGTACAGCACAATTTTGACGAAGGAGCCAATTTATATGAAAATTAAATTACTGATAACTGCTCGAATTAGATATTAGAATTAAAAGATAATTGATCTCAGCTAATGTGATTTTCTGTGGTAAATGGCACCAATAACACAGATGTACAAATGCACACACACACACATCTTGTCTAGTCTTTGTAGTATTTGTAGTAAACAGGAACCTCCACCATGCTTAATGCCAGGCATGGGCTAGAGGGGTATAAAGCCCCCCAGCATTGAGCTATGGAGCAGTGAAATTGTGTTGTCTGGAATGATGGTGGTGCTCCATTCAATACTTTCAGGACAAGTTGAGAATGAGATGGGGTGGTTATCATCCAACATCCTGACCTCACAAACGCTCTTATTGCTGAATGCAATCAAATTCACACAGCAGTGCTTGAAAATCTAATGAAAAGACTGTATAGTAGGGGCAGTTAGTCCAACAAAAGCAGTATAATTTATTTTTTAAACATCTTTGATTTTGGAAGGAACAATAAATGTTCAGGTGTCCCAATACTTTTCTCCATATAGTGTATACAACAACAACAAGAAATCAGGTATTTAAAAAAAGGGTGGAAATGGCCACCTTTTGGGATCAGGATTAAAGTGTTAATAATATATCTAATAATATCCTCTGTAATACTGTCCAAATGGAATACCGCTCAGGCTTTAGGGGTAAGTGGAGTGTAGAGGGACGGTTTTGTAAAAAGCCAAGAATTTAGAAGGACTCCAATAAGACCAAAACAGCTTAAAGAAAAGAAACTAGTGATCAGCGGCTGTGGCATCGTGTGGGAAGGAGTGTGTGTCTGTGTCTGTGTGTGTGTGTGAGTGTGTGGTGGAGAGTGGCACAGCGTGAGTCATATGAGTCATGCTGTAATTCAGGCTCCATTCTCCTGTGTCCGCTCTGACCTTTGTACTAAGGGATGGAGGCCTGCTTGCCACACCCTGTCCCTGATGTGTGTGTGTGTGTGTGTGTGTCAGGAAGTGAAAGAGGTAGGGTAATTGTATGTATGATGACTTATCTTCGTACGCGATTGCATGACTGTTGAAGAGAGAGAGAGGGAAAGATTTTGTGTGTATTTGCCCAACCTTTTCTGGACTGTGTACACGAGATCAGGGTATATGTTTAATAAGTGGAAATTTGCAGGCACTCAAACAGCATTTGGTGTAGTCAAATACCCTGTTTACACCTGGTTGTTTTATGCAGATTATATTTGGATGGAAGTCAGACATTTAAAGCAGCGTTTTGCAGCAATTTTACCTTTTTGACAGTACACTGAGCTGTAATAGGGAGAATAGTGTCTGGAAAGCTGAGTCCGGAACTTTCCATTCGTACTAATCCTGTAATAGTACTTTATCGCCTCAGTCCACATCTGTCTTGTACTCCTGATGCCGGTTCTGTAACTCTCAGCTAGTTAGCAACTGCATGTTTACAGCTGTCCATGAGGGGGACCTCATAGCATGATTTGTATTTACGGTGAGGGGAGAAAGTGAATTACACTCTGCAACTCTTGATTGAGTGTTTTGTCCTCCCATCTGATTCAAGCACCTTAATGCTGGTCTGTCGGACAATACTCATCTGATCTAATCTGAGCCTTGTGTTTCTATGAATAACACAGCCCCACGACCTAAATGTGCTTTTAATTAACACTGGTAAACACTAGTAAAATGACAGTATTTTTAGTGAGCAGTTTATATAATTACACATTCTAAACTCATTTATTTTGTCTGGTAGTATTTTTTTGTAAATTGAATGTTTTATAACTTATAGGTTAATATTATATAACCCAGTCTGATTGATCTACCCGACAATTCAGCTCCCAGTTCCTTTAGATGCTGCAGTCAAATCACATTGTGTGTGTATGTGTCTATAGTGGTACACACTCTGAACTGATAGCTGTTGATGCCTGATGACAACTGATGTGTAATAACTAATTTATTATGTGGTGACTTTTTTATTTACCTTTTTTTTTAACCAGGGTCGTTAAAAAAGACAGATTGAGCCTTCTCCTCAAGCATTTCCGTGATCGTTTCATTCACAACTAGGCGTAATTTAAAAGTAAACCCTAGTCTCTTCAAATGTATATAATGGACTGGAATATCTTTGTCTTTGCAAAACTACAACTAAACTAGATGGTTTTAATGGCGTGGACAAAAAACGACAGAAAATAGACAAAATTTAACAGATTTTATAGGTTTAAATCCTCCTTTTCTGACATATTAACTAACAAAAGCTTTTAACTGTTGTTGCTAAGCTGCTAAGCTGAAATTTGTTGTCCACCTTAAATGATTCAGCAGTGACGTTCTGCTGTTGAAATGTACACAATGTAGCTGCATCAGTTTAAATGAAGCAGTTTTTTGTTTTGTTGGCTGGCAATATAGTAATAACTGGTTATATAGTTCTATAGTTTTGTTCAGCGGTAATATAAGCTATATAAGGTCACAAATGAACACAGTCTAGAGTAGTTTTCAAAGTCATTACTGCAGCAGCTGAGAATCATGTCTGTTATTGGCACTGCTAAAAGAAAACTAAGAATTGGAACTGAATCGGAAGTAGAATAATGCTGCATTTTCTGCGTACATTAACACAAAGCAGCCAAACGTGTCTCAGGTTAGCGAAAGGCCTTACAGGATCATAACATGACAAGTCACTTGCCTAGAAGATGACAGCTGATTGGTCAAGTTGATTGTATTAGTCATTTATACCGTGGACCACATCCGCTTTAACCATATATCGTTAATACCAAATAAACCAGTGTATATGTGTAGGCTGGTAAAGTAGACTGCTGAACTTGGAACACAGAGTAGAAACTCTAGAAGTAGGACTTTGGAAGTGAGGGAGCGGTCATGCTTCCGCTGACTGGCCACAGGGCAGGGGATGGTTTCTTCTGCATAGGCACAATAGCAGGGAAAGAGGCTGTAGCAAGCAAACTAATTTAAAAGCACTTCTTTAAAGCACATCAAAACTTAATGCTAATGACTGAATATAAAACTATTGGATGGCATCTCTCAATCTGACTACATAAAGAGGTGTTTAATTGACATCCTCACCTCGGACGACTCTCCACCTCCTCACCTCCTCACCACTCTGGCTGCTCCGACAGCTTGAGAATTAGCAACAACAGGTTCTTATCTTATGCCACCATGTACTTCTCCAGTACCAGATCAGTCTCCATTTGTAAAAGAGTCTTTTGTCTTAAAATCTTTGAAAAAAAAATGTTATTGAGAAGAAATGAGTGAATGGTTTGCATGCGACTTTATGTCGAGCAGGTGTGCATAGGACATATTATGGGAACATTGTCTCGTAGTTCATAGCATTGCAGCCCAGACTCTGATAACAGCCTTTAGCAGAACATCTCTGTCCCCTGAAAACGTAAACACCATCCTACCAAACAATCTTCAAGGTCTGCCTAAATAGTCATCATGACACAGCTAAAACCACAGACAAATCTGTTGTCCATGCCCTAATTTGAGAAAGGGAAACTGTGGCGGCGACAAAAACTCTAAAATGTTAATAAGGACAAACTTTGAGTGGACTCTTGAGTGATCATCCTATTCATGTCAAAATGAGTAAGGAAAGCACTGTAAATATTCAGCATAATTTATCTTTGTGTGTTGTCCCTAGAGACTGTAGAGTTTGTTTTTCTAAGTATCCTGTATATTGATGGATATCTGATATCAACTTTAGCTATTACCATTTTCCCATAGAACCCCATGGACTGCTGAATGGAAACCACCAACCTGTTCCTCATGAGAGGGTTCGTCCAGGCCATGGCACACTGGTCCGTTCCATAGAGAAAGACCTTCAGGACATAATGGACTCTCTGTCTATGGGCGACTCTCAGGCTTCCTCATCTGAGGCTGCCAAACTCCCTCACCACCCCATCCCACAGTCCCCCCTTTCCCCAATGCTGAACGGGGGAGGTCGCTATCTCCTCTCTCCTCCAGCCAGCCCTGGAGCAATGTCAGTAGGCTCCAGCTACGAAAATGCTACTCCACCCTTTTCTCCTATTTTGTCTCCCTCCGTTGCTAGCAGTCCAAGTAACCCTCCTGTACCTTCTCATTCAGCTATCCATCATAAACCCCTAGCCCCAGTTCCTCAACCAAGAGCGTCAGTGCCTCGGAATAGCAGTAGCAACATGGGGCAAAAAGTGCAGGAAAGTCCAAGGCTTACTAGAAAAGCCTTGGGAGAGGCTTCTCCGAGTCCTACAACCAACCGCCAAGGCCAAAACCAGGACAGCTTGGCTAGAGGAGGTCTAGAAAGTCCAAGATCAGTTCTCAGTTCCTCCTCAGCCTCATCTTCTTCAGCATCTGGAGATACGAGCAGGCAGAACAGCATCAGGCTCACGTCTTCCTCATCCCCAGCCTCCTCAAGTCCTCGGTCTAGCCTGGGCCAGGAAACTCCTCCAGTTGATCGAGTGATCCAGCCCCAGTCACGCTCGATTTTAACCCCAGAGTGCCCTCATTCCACCCGTAGATGCCTGGACTCGTCCACTGGCGCTCCAGTCCTGGAACGTCCACCTCCCAGTCCCTCTGCATCGCGCCGCATTCTTCAAGGAGTTCCTGTTCTGCCTGTAGCTTTACCTGGTGTCTCCCTGACCAATCGTAGCCAATCAGGAAAGAGCATACCAGAGAGCCCTCGACTTAACAGGCGAATTGCAACAGAAGAAGAAAGGGCGGGAACGAGAGGACTTAGGGCCAGAAGCCCTTCTCCTGTGTCTGCTCTCCTGAAGGACCATGCTGGGAAACAGAAGGGAGCCACTATAAGCCCAGCCCTGAGCACACAGGCTGGGGTTTCTCCTCTCACTAGCCCCCGCAGCCAGAGGAAGAGCTCCAGAGAGCCGCGGGCTGGTCAGCCTCGCATGCGGGAGCGCAAGAACAGCATCTCTGAAATCAGCGACAACGAGGACGAACTACTGGAGTACCACAGGTGGCAGCGGGAGGAGAGGATGAGAGAGCAAGAGATGGAGAGACTAGTAAGTGTGTGTTTGTGTGTTCTCAGACTGTGTGTGTGTTCTAAGGGTGTTACAGGTTATTCAGTGTGAGCTCACAATAATGTGTTTCACTTATGATTCTTTATTAAGTGAATTAATGTAGTATGTAAAATCTCATTTTGTCACACAAATGTATCATTTGGATGCCCATCTGGGTCAATGATAGGACCAGGAGGGGGTCCCATTTGGGTTGTGCACTGCAGTTGCACACTTGGGGTGATGTATATTGACATAGCAACACATCATCACTTCCCGTTAGTTCAAAATGGGGTAGTACATTAATATTTGGTGTACTGAGCGGCCAAACCTCCCATGCTATTAAGGTTAGTATATGGTACTATATATATATATATATATATATATATATATATATATATATATATATATATATATATACATAGAGACCTGCCTCTATATATATGTGTGTGTGTGTGTGTGTACTATAATACCACATACTAACAGTACCACATACTGTTAGTATGTGGTACTATAGTACATATATCTATACATATATAGACCTGCCAAACACACACTATTAAGGTTAGTATGTGGTACTATAGTGTATATACCCATAGAGACCCGCCAAACCCACACTATTATGGTTAGTATATGGTACTTATATATACCTGTATAAGTTTTCATGGGCTGTCCTTATTTTTTCACATGACTGTACATGTGAATGTTATGTAAAGAGTTGTCTCAGTCTTAGTCAAGCAGAAAGAACTGTACATGTTTTTTGTGTGTTTGAAGTAAAGGAAAGGGGTGGGTGGTTAATGTTTATATGGTAAAATGGATATGGTTTTCAGTGCTGTGCTCCATGGTTGGTGGTGGGTGGCAATGAGGGGTTTTTAGCTAAGGCGTAGACGAGAGTAACACATTGGTGTAAATTCCTGAGTATCTTATAAAGGGCCGTGGGCAGAGGGTGTGGCTATTTGAATGCTATATTTACCCAGCAGTCTTGAAGCCTCAAACCGCTTCCACACACACAAATACTCATATCCCCCTCGTCTGACTCCTTCAACACACTCACCCCAGTAACCCTATAATATACTGCACACATTATATATCCTGATGTGCCTTTAATTCCATCACCAATTCACTGACAGAACACCTACCTTCATTTTTAACCTTTAGATCATAAGTTCATATTCCTCTCATGACACTTTGACTGCTGTTCAGCCTGTCTTCAAAGGCCTACAGATTCTAAAGTCCACAGCCTATTCTCGATGCGCCCACACACACATGCACACAGAGGCCTAATTATGTACAGTGGAGCAGCTGTCACAGCAGAGACACATTCCACTTATTCCCTGTAGAAAAGCTATTTTAGGAGATGAGTCCTTCAGGACATCAGTGAAATTAATACAAGCGGGAAGTAATTTTCCATGAAAAAAAATCATCAGTAGTTTCGAAGCAGCCTTGAAGCCCCACCAGTCCTCCCGTTCTGACACAGTGCAGCAGTGCAGCATTTTAAAGGTGACATAGGCCTATTATACTCATTTTTTCACAAGTTAACACAATTCCCTGGGGTCTTAATGAAATGTCAGTGACATGCTTTGTCAAAATACTTCAAGATCAAGCACCACCAACACCTATTCTCACCCTGTCTAAACAGCCCTGTTCATAGGGGCTGGTTTAAGGGCCTGTTCCTTTAAAGGTGGCCTAGAATGGAAGACTGTATTTTCCTTGGCATATAGCTGAATCATTTTTTTTCACAAGCCAACCATAAAAGGAAGATCAGCGTGTTTAATTCTGAGGCAAACTAGCTTGTAAAACTGCATCTTGAAAATTTTCATCCCAATCAAGTTTAATTTTAGGAAAAAAAATCAAATAAAATCAAATAAAATACAATGAAATGAAATGAAATGAAATGAAATTAAATTAAATTATAAATAAAATCAGACCAACTTAAAATACGTAATAAACACAGTCTATGGTATGTGATAATTAGTAATACGATACGATATGATACACTTTTATTCAGATTTTTCATACATTTTCATACATTTTCACAATAGACACAATAGCCCAAAAACCCCATAATTAAACAGTGCTTCATGTTGTGTTAATTTCCATTTAGTGCAATGTTTGATTTAGAGATGGCATGTTGACATCAGTGGGTATCGGCATCGGGCCAGTATCAGAGAACAGTTCAGTCAAGTCCTGTACGAAATTTAGCATGAAAGAGCACACACTCATACTGTGTGTTTCCCCTATCCACTACACTCAAGTGTTTGGCAGTTTGAACATCATAGCCTACATTTAGATGATTGTGTTAGGTGAAGCTCTTCTGTTAAGAACAGCTTATTTTAAAGGAGTGTGCAGCAAATACATCTTACAGACTAATCTTACGACAACATTTTTACAGAATTGATCTCTTACCCCAAATGCAGTCAATGTACCAAGTATGTTTGATATCAAATGTTTAATTCTTTAGTTAAGAATGGTAGATGCTAGGCTAATGTTACTAACGAACACTGAGCTTAAACTGTCACCAGTCAGTACATGCACCGTAATGTCTATCTATCGGTCCACTCAGAATGCAGAGTATGACTTATGTTAGTCTGTAAATATAAAACTAAACTCTTCCACAGAACTGAGTAGTGGAGCAGCTGTCTTGAGAAACCAAAACCACTAGTCCTACAAAGCGTGACATCATATGGATGGTCTTTTCATTCACTTTTACTTAATTAGTTTAATAGTTTTTTACTTGAATACGTAGCTTTTCTTAATAAAAGCTCTGTGTTTACAGAGATGAGATTGGTGACAGTCTAAGTCCAGTGTTTGTTAGCAACATTAGCCTAGGATCTCCCTTTGTTAGCTACAGAAGCACACATCAGATACCAAACGTATCTTGGCTGAGTGACAACATCTGGGGTCAGCAATAAAGCATAAAGCAAACTGTTCCCTTTAAAGCTAGTAGTTTATAAAGAAAAACTATTGGATCATTAATGGCTGATACACAAGATTTTTAATATCGGTATTGAAAAAATAATATACATCTTCAACGTTATTAATGTACATGATCCTGTTGTGTCCTACTGTGTCTACACTGGTCCTCAGAGTTGGTCCCTAGTCATCCATCATTGGACATTATAACTAAAAACTGGCAGAAGCTTGTTTTTGGAAACCGTAGCAGCAGCTTCTTATTCCTGAAATTGGTTTGTTTTCCCAAATGTTCCTTTTACCTGTAGACTCCAGGTCTTGTCTGCAACTGTGGATGCAGTTAAAATACATCAGTACTTTCCCACAAATCAACCACCACTACCACAAATCAGCCATTGTTTTCGTTCTAGGGCAGTAATTGTCATGGCGCACTGGTCTAGGGTTTGGACTTGGGGTAGCTAGTTTTAGCTAAAGTCAGAGGCTGTCCTACTTTGCCCAGTTGCGCTGTTACAGTCTTGGCTTTTAGATGTTCTGTTGATGCCGTCTGTCCAGTTGAGTTATTTATAGAGCATGTTGTGTGTTTCCCTAATCTTATATCTGGTCTGATGTTCTGACATCAGACCCTGCGTGTATATCACGCCCCTCAGCAATGAACTCTCAGCGTAGGAGGGTAAGCTGGTTGTGGGATTAGAGAGAGAGACAGGCCGAGGGACAGTGGGAGGAAAACAGAGACAGAAAAAAGAGACCCCAAAAGGGCTCAGACGATTTGATGGTGTGTTGATTATTGATTATTGATCAGTTATGTTGATATGGAATAAAGTCTGTCTGCACACACACATGCTTTGTGCTTATTATATGACACATCAGGAAGGCAAGGCACATTTATTTATATGGCACATTTAATACACAAGGGCAACTCAAGTGCATGACAGCAAAACAATCACAGTGCAGAAAACTGTAATTACGTCTGTAGAGAAAAGATAAAAGGTAAAGACATTGAGACATTTATAGTTTTTCTGATGTTAAATTTTAAAGATACATTATATATATATATATATATATATATATATGTATTAGTCCACTGTGGCCCAGGGATTGGGAGCAGTGAACCCTGATCATGTCTCTTTGTCTTTGAACCCCGACCATTAACGGACAGAGTTCGAGAGAGCACTGTTGGCTGTGCTCTTTGAGTGGGTAGATGGCGCTCTCTCCCCTCATCCCTGTTAAAACTAATCGGCAATTTCTGTTAGCTAGTGTGGTGGAGCTGAGGACCTGGCGCTTACCTCCCAACGTGTTGGATGCCCCTCCTACTGTAAGGAGCATTGCTAGTGCTATGGGAATTACCACACATAAAACATGCTAACATGGTGCTAGTGTTAGCCTGCTAGCTAGCCAGGAGTAGAGGGGCCGAGTTACTGTTATTGACCGTTAGCAAACGGTCAAGGCTGGCTACCCATAGTCATACACTTGCTGCCATATCTACATTGGCTAAACATGGTAACTCAGCCAGCAAAGAGTTGGCAATGGCAGCAACAGCACCAACATGGACATAGCACTGTCGGGACTGGGTAGCAAAAGACTGCACTGGGACAAGGACAAATTGAGAGGAACCAGCAGATGACGATGCCTCATTTAACCTAATAATCTAATAAAAGCTGATATAACAGCTGATTATGACTGTAATCGTTAGTTGTGGTTCTTGTGGTTTGAAGATGAGACAAGCACGGGATTTGAAAAGGCAGCAAATTAAAAAAGGCACGGGGGGGGGGCAGCTTTTTAGAGTTGGGATGGGAAGGGTAAAGGTGAATGAAGCTACAATAGTAGAGTATCTGTGTGTGTGTGTGTTTGAGAGAGAGCACGTGCGAGTAGAGATTCTGGGCCATGGCCCACTTGGCTCAGAGCCATGCCTGTTTTGCGTCGCTCCAGTCTGCCGTGCCCCGCCTGTATTATCCTGAAAGTTCTACACACACACACACACACACAAAAATGTGCACGCACATGCACACACACACACACATACACACATACACACTCCCTCCCAACATCAAAGTCCAGTACAGCATACACTCCACACTCCTTCCCTTTCGTCCCAAGGTAGCTCTGCCTCCTAAGGCGGTGGTTCGGTATTGGAGGTCACTCCTTATTCTTCCTGGCCGTGTCACCGTGGAAACTGAGAAGACTGCCGCTGAATGCGGGTGGTGGTGCTTGCCAGTAGAGGGCAGTCTGCCACCACACTTTGTGGGCCTGAAAGCACGTGAACCCTCATTTCATTGTTTACTTGTTTTGGAAAAATTATTTGACATGCACTTCAGGTCCTTAGACACTGCAGAATCCTTTTGCTCTACTGAAGCATCTTCACACAGCAGGCGTCTGAACTGCATAACTGCTTTCTGGATTTGTCTGTGAAGTAACCCACTTTTACGGCTGAACCCGGACCTGTGTTAATGGGACAGTTGACACTCAAGTGTACTGTAAAATAACAGTAGTGTAAATATAGGGCCTTAAATGATTAGATTAGATTAAGCTAATCAGTGAATTATGAAATCTCAAATGTTGTCAGGATTTAATTCTTTTGGTGTGAATAAAAATCACTGTATACACAAATATGAGGACACTAAAGAATAAAACCAACACATTGCACGTTTATGTTTAGAAAATAGCCTCAGATTTTTTATTTTGGCAGAAAAATGAGCACATACTGTATTTTATGGACTAATTTTCATCATTAATAATCATTTCTGACATTCCAGTATTGATGCAGTTGACTCACCGCCTTCATTGTATGTGCATTACACCCCTCTGAGGACATCCTTACTGCTTTCTGCATGTCCATATAGCTTGTTAAATAATAAAAGATTGGCTCTGCAGCTGATCCTGTGTTTGTGTGAAAAGCACCACTGTAGAACACTGTTACACTGCAGTAGACACTGGTCTGTGATCAGCTTGTTCAGAACAGACTGACTGAGCCTTGTTTTATGCCTTCAGCATCTGCAGCCTTTAGTCTCTGTGTGAGGGTGAGGGTGTTTTCCTCCCTGTCTGTCTGGCTATGACTGTTATCCATATTCCAGCAGTGTTTATTTTTACCTGGGGAGGTAGTGTACGTTTACTGATTACCTGCAGTGTTCATAGAGTTTACAGTCTGGCAAGTAATTCTACAGTACTACAGTACTTTCTGAACCAGCAAGTCCGTCAGTAATATCAGTCCTGTTCAAACTAACCTCCCAGTAATGCAGTAATACATCCTGGTTGTTACTGTTATTGAGTGTGGCGCCTGTCATGTAACTGTAATGATGCCCAGGCCATTCAGAGTTCAGTACGAGCCTCTCAGTTCAGTCTGGCTCAACAGTCGAGCAATACATTCAGCACGTGGAGCACGTAAAGTGTTCATTCTAATACTGATCATACAGCATGAAGTGTAATAAAGAATTAAGCAAGCCCAAAATTAAGTCCACAGCGAGGAGAGACTACGCCTCTAATAAAATCACTTAATCTTGACTTCAAAATCAAGGAGGAAAAGAAAGGAGGAAAAGCACACTCCCCATAAGTGTATGTTAGCTTGGGGCTAATGTATTAGCTAGTGGCTAGTGCATAAATATAAAATATTATACTTTTTAATGTTCAGCGCTCTAGTTAACTGATAAAAGAAACATTAACATTAACTTAAGGCAAATTTTCAGGCATTACTTATTATTGCTGTATTTCTGTATTGAACAAAATGATCATTATTATTATTATTGTATCAAATTCAGAATTTCTTAAATTGTTACATTTACTTGGCTATGGTGTTTTATTTCAAGGTATTGTTGGGGATATTTAAATATTTGATATGTTTTTGATAAATTGTTGCTGCGTAAATTAGGGATGTTGGCTCAGTCACTCAAAAAACTTAGATCTCCTTAGATATTTTTTCCAGTTTTTACATGACATAATTTGAATATTTGGTGACACATTACTTGGATGATCCTCTAAGTTGAATGTAAATGACTGTCTAAATGTAACCCCAACCTAATCTTACCCTATGAGGATTTGGTTTAGGGTTAGATTTAAGGTTTAGGTTAAGGTTTAGGGTTAGGTTTAAGGTTTAGGTTAAGGTTTAGGGTTAGATTTAAGGTTAAGGGTTAGGGTTAGGTTTAAGGTTAAGGTTAAAGTTAGAGTTAGGATTTAGGGTTGATTTGAGGTTAGGGTTAGAGTTAGGTGTAGTGTTACATTCAATAGACAGTTATTTACATTCAACTTAGAGTTCAGTTACATTTAACATACATATTTAGTTGAATATTCATCAGAGGAGCCAAATCATTTGCCAGTTCTCTTTAAGATTGTGTCAAAATTCATGATGAATGCACCAATAAAAATGCTCCAAACTGCCATATATATAGTTTATACAAGGTTTTTGTGTGGCAGCAGCTTCTGCCACCAGTATCTGAAAGCGTCAATCAATATTTGAGGATTCATTATTGTCCCATTATAGGAATTGTTGGGATAAAATATGGTGAATGTTAAAAAGTAAAGCTTTATCTTATGTGGTTAATTGCTGATCTTAGGTAAGCCATTGTTTTATATGATAGAATTATTCTCCATATTAAAATATGTCAAAATGAGTCAAAAAACACCTCCATAATGACCTGAATCGGTCAGTCAGATCACCCTCACACTACATAAACCCCCCCCCCTCTTTTTCCTCTCACACTAATTGTCTAGCACTTTAGATTGGAAACGTGTTTGAACACAGAGGTTCTTTAAAATAGTCGTTTGACCTTCGTATTTGTTCCGTCGTCCACTTGAAGACCCCAAGTCCGAGTGCGTGTTGTTTAGTGGAGAGCCCTGACCATAAAGTGAGCTGTGCATACAGCCGTTTCTGTGCGTTGCCTTTTTTTCACGTTTGTTTGGGCAGAGGCATCTTCCCTAGGCTTTGCCAGCTGAGCTGACACTCTCTTTGTTAAGGAGAATGCTGTTGCTTAGCTACCCCGCGGATAGCGTTTACCACAGCAGCCTCTGTGTCTTCACTCTCTTGACAGGAAAGACCTCTTCAGAGAAAGAGCGTGCGCTAAAAAAACGGGCGTTATTTTTAAGAGCCGATATTGATTTCACAATGAAGACCTTCAGTGCAGTGCATTTACGGAACAGTACCATGGCTTGGCTGGACACACTGATAATTTCATTAGACGGAAATTCCACAGAAACAGTCCGTTGACCATGGACAGGCTGAGGGGGGAGTTTGCATACAATGCAATGTTGCGTTCGCCAAACAAGGTGCAGATTTGAATATTCACACGTTGAGGGACCCTGTCACTGACACCCTTCCAGAAAAAAGCCTCTGAAATAAAAATGCTAATATTCAAGACGGTATAAGCTTGAGTGTTCCTTTTAGAAGCCCAAGATTTCAGCAGTTTAGCTCACACGTGACATGAGAGTAATTGAAGTGTGATCACTTCACTTCAGGTTTCTGATGGAAATGAATACGTCTTGACATCCATACACAGCTATGTGTGACAGACAGCACCCAATCCAGAATGAATTGGATTTGGCATGTGAAGATTTCATTTGGGTGGACTTGGATGGAAAACAAGCTGCATTTTGCCAGTTAGACTGAAAGTGAAATGTTTTTCCGGATTAATCAATAGTAAGAGTTGTTTTACATTCAATTTACATGTAAATGTAAAGCATTTAGCAGATGCTCTTATCCAGAGCAGCGTACTAAAGTGCTTCACTGTTCACTCAGAAAATACCCTTAGCTAGTTTGTATCGACTAGGATCAAAAAGAGACCTCTAAGATCAGATACTATTAAATACAAAAGTCAACATGGAGACTACAGTACTCTGCACTACACTTCACCCAAGTATTCTCGGAAGAGAGGGGTATTCAGTTGCCGTTCGGACAGCCAGGGGAAGTTTGTTCCACCACTTCGGTGCCAGGACAGAAAAAAGTCTGGACGCTTGTCTTCCGTGGATCTTAAGGGATGGCGGGTCAAGCCGAGCCGTACTTGAAGCTGGTAGGGCTCTTGGTGCAGATCGGCTTTTGACCGTTGCCATCAAGTTCGGAAGGCTGGTCCATTCTTGGCTTCATAGGCCAGTGTCTGAGTTTGAATCTGATTTGGGCAGCATATACGGCTAAACTTAGAAGCTTAGAGTAGTTGTTGAATCCTCATCCTCATCCTCATCAATCATTCAATTTGTTGTTCCTCCCAAAGGCATGTATGATGACGGTGGTTGGTCATCTACAGCTGGTCCGTATCCAGTGGGCTGAATGAATTCTCAAGGTCTGATCCACGCTTAGGAGACATGAGTTCAATACAGTATGACGATTTGTCTTATTGTTGTAATACATTTCATCATGACCCCCGTTTCTGAGCATATCAGTACATTTAGAACAGTGAATAAAAGCCTGTATCACACCACTTATAGAGAGCTTGTAAACAAATACAAGTAACTACATCAGCTAGTCAATTCTAGTAACTAGTCAATTCCAATAGTTTGATGTTTTTTGTTTATTTATATTTTGTAAATATTTTTAATATGAGTTTTTTTCATATAATTTTTACTGTTTTGCTGTTGCAAAAAGCAAATTGATCCATATTTGGACATTGATTGGACCCCAATATTTTCCCCAGTACATATTAAGGTTAAGATTATCCTCTACAACTGTTGCACAGCAAGGACACAGAGTTAAAAATGGCAGTGAACACACACACTATTAATTAGGGACAGTGTGAATAGGCACACATATCAAGAGTGGTGGGCAGCTACCTCAGTACCCAGGGAGCAATTTGGGGTTAGGTAGCTTGCTCAAAGGCATCTCTCAGCAGTGAAGGTTCTGCTTGTCAGCGGGATACTTTTTGTGCCTTTTATTGGCTAATAATTAGGTAATGTCGATTAAGACAATTTAGCGTGCTGTGCTGTGTGGCTCAGAGCTGCACATTGCCCACCAGCCTCAAGTTAGACTGCCTTTCCTCTGCACAACAACATTAATGACAACATGATATCAAAATATTTAATCATAAAATAAAATCAATTTAGCTGTTAGCAAATCCGCTGTCGTCCATGATTCTGCAAAGTTAAACTCACAAGAACCAACCTTTTATATAGAGAGTCATAAATTGTCTTAAATAAAATGGGCCTCTTTTGCTCCACTGACTGTAACAGGGAGGACAGCGTCTCTGTCATTGTCAGACTGTCAGGGTGGAACGCTGCTACTGCACTATACATAACAATAACAACAACAATACATATATTACATATATAATATTATGTAATATTACAAATAATATTTATCATATTTGTGTAAAATCCTGATGCATGTGTGCAGCTGTCTACTAGGCCTGATTTTTTTTTACGGCAGTGGAGTTAACGTGAATTACACTCCTCACATGTTGGGGAAGCACATGAGCAAAAAATGCCATTTCTCACATAATGCTGCTTTTACCCTTTAAACCCTAAGGGCCTAACACCTCAATTCTTCATTCTTCAGTGACATAAGTTACCTATTGTTTTATCACAGATTAGAGTAGCTAAAAGAATTTATAATAGTATAAAATGGTATTTATATTAAAACTACAACACAAAAGCCTAGAGGTTAAATAAAGTGGATTACAAGTATAAACAAATATTATTAGGACTATTATTGTATTTTTTTTATTTTTTTATTAGTTCATTAGTTAATAAATCTATTTTATCTATTTTATTTTCTTCTTTTGTTTTTACCAGGTTATCATATACTACAAACTTCCTGAATAATAATGCATATTATGTAGAAGCATAGCTCATGGTGTATTTTCTTTCGGGCATATCGCCCACCCTCAGCCATTACAGTTCCTGTTGCTATATCTGTCTGCTTAAAAATGTTCACTCTCCACCAGGACGCTTGTAGTGCAGTGACAGGCACACGCTGCAGCATGTTCGCTCTCAGATGGCCACATGTCTCTTTGTTAATTATACATGTGTAAATGAATCCCTAATCCTTTTTCTTTTTTTCTTTCTTTCTTTTTTTTTTTGTTGAAATTATCCAAAACGGTCTCTGGTGTGTTGTCTGCAGTGCTGCTCTTGTAAGAACGCGCTGGCCTGCCGTGTTATTTTAGTCATGCTAGTGGTGTTATTTAGTGCTGGTGTCAGCTAGCCAGGCAGCTCTGGGTATTGTCAGTTGCCTGCGTTCAGTACAGAGAGCTGCGCGTCGGACAAAGGGCTGCAGTCAACTAGCAAGAGGTTCGGAGAGAGGAGGGTGAAGCTCTAAGAAGAGGTAGAGATCAACTACAAGCACACAAACTCACACATATATGCAGACACACACACATACACACACACACACACACACACACACACACACAGTCCCTATTGGTAATGTATGTAGATTGACAACAGCAGCTGCCTACTGTGAGAAACCACATGAGTTCACAAGTTGGGGGGTCATAAACAGTTACTGAGGTGTGGGGGAGCGGGTCTACAAGGGTGTATGTGTGTGTATGCGTGTGTGTGTATGTGAGGATGATCTCACACAGCTGCCAAAGGGGCCCAAGCATTCTCCAAGCTCATACAAGGCAGGCAAATTGCGGCCGCTGTGTGTTTGTCTGTTTATGTGCACATGGGCTAATGTGTGACTCTGTATTGGCTTGTTGTGTCTGTGCATGTGCTGTTTATCACACATCCAACTAGTGGTCATGTTAGGTTGTCAGGACGCTGATAGGGTGTGTGAGAGAATTGCGCCTCGATCCGATTTCAGTCAGCAGTGTCTGGCTGGCTGTTGCACTAAGACATAAAAGAACATCTGAAGCCAAAATAGTATCATAAGTGCATGTGAGTATGTCTGCACTGTCAGTTAAAGTGGAGAGGTCCTTTATGTTGAGGATCAGCTGATACCCATCCAATCCGATCACTGTATTCCTATGAGTAATACAGCCACACAGTACAGGTAATATGTGCTGCTAATTAAAACTAGGGCTGTGTAATCGCAAGGGGGTCTGATTTTATTATATTGGAACACTGTAAGCAAGGTAATATATTAGTAGAACTATTTTATTTGGATGATATATTGTCCCAGAAATAATTGCAATAAACAATATTATTGTCATTTTAAGACCATTTTATGCCACTGATGATAATATTAAATATGCTTATGCATAATGTGCTTCTACATAAATAAAACATTAATAAAATAAAATCCACATTAATGGGCTTTCCTCGTGAAACAAAAACACAATTAGCAATATTGAGGTCAGAAAAAGTATTGAGGTCAAATCCATATATTAATTGTATCATGAAAGGCCTATAATATATATATTTTAATGAACTTAGATATTAATTACGTCATGCCTCCCATTGGTGTCGTACTTCAGGACTTGCCCCATTCTGTTTCTCCGAACAGCGTGGCCTCTTCCCGGTACTTCACCTCCCAGTCCCAAATACTAAAACGAAGAAACAACAGCTCAGAATCAATACCGAGTAGCAAATAGGGCTGTATATTGGCAAGAAACTAGCGATATGATAGGTATCATGATACAGGGGTTGTGTTAATAAACTGCAGTATTGCATTTTTTTATTTTTTTTTTGTAACAAATTTTTAAAAACCTGACTTTTAATGCAGTCAGAACAGCGAGATCTGAAGACAACACTGAAGAGTGCAGCACTGCTATATAGCGATCGGGCTTTAACCACAACACTAAATAATCCATCAATCTTTACATCTAAACCATTACATTCAAATCAATACTGTGATTTTGAGAATCGATACAGTACTGCAAAACATAATATTGTGATACTTTTAAAATTGATATTTTCTTACACTTCTAGTAGCAATACCTCACAAAGAGGATAGCTAAGAGCCCAGGTATTTATAGGCTGAGCTAATGGGAGTGAATGAGAGATAACCATGAACCGGCTGAGACGGAACCGGCTGGGCCGGGGATCGTAACTCTGGGGAAGCTGAGCGCTAATAGGAGAGTTTGACTGGAGGAGTGAGAGTATCAGTATCAGTTGATATCGCAGAGTCAGATTTTTAGAAAAGAAAAATTGCTGTTGTCCCTGTTTGGACTTTTCAATAATGTTGATTTAGTTTGGTTCAGTTAAATATGTTAAATGGGCCTAATATGCTAAACCTGTGCAACCTCAAAAACGTTTTGAACAAGCAGAAAAAATAGATGTTCTGGGTAATGAGCAGAGCTGTAGATCATTGAGAATGAAGCTGTAATAAAACTGATCAAATTAATGTTATATGCCACGTGTTTCAAATCTCAAGGCAGATCATTGCAATGTCATATTTATTTATCAATAGTAATAGTTTGCTTTTCTCATAATATTTGAAATGTTGAATAAAATATTGATTAAATTTGCTGATTTTTGTCATAATTGTTTTCTTGTTATATATATATAAAATAACTTAAATGACGTTTCTTTCTGAAACAATGGTACGTGTCTATGGAGGAGACATTTTTTAAAATAAATACTAAGGTTGAGTATCTTTGTATGTGTGTGTTGTGTGTTTACATAGCAGATTGCTTTGAGACCACCCTGATTCTGAACTCTGTGTGTGTGTGTGTGTGTGTGTGTGTGTGTTACAGGAGCGACAGAGGCTAGAGACCATTCTTAGTCTGTGTGCTGAGTATAATAAAGGGGACCCTTTGGTGGGCATGGAAACGCTGAGGGCAGGTCAGTTCCCCGGGACGGAGGAGGAGTCTTTCCGGCGACCCTGTCTCGACCCCATGGGTGTGGCAGTCCAGCGCACACACACTCACACTCACCGACAGAGAGAGAGCGATGAGGAGAACCTCAAAGAGGAGTGTAGCAGCACTGAGAGCCAGCACCAGGAGGTGAGACACACACATACTGCAAGACACATACACATACACACACACACACACACACACACACACGCAGTAAATGCTCTTTCAGTCTTTAATCTACAATTTAAAAGCCACTCTAGTCTTGGGCCAGCACTTTAACAACTGGTTTTGATGGGTCGGTTCACTTACAAGATGGATGGATATGATGGATGTGATGGATATGATGGATGTGATGGATGTTCCGTCAAGTCAAGGCAAGACTGCCACACAGTTCTTCAAGTGAAATTCAGGCCTGATGTCAAACTCATTGTGAACTTCTGGGACTATCTTGACAAATGTGTGACAGAGAAACTCTAACCACTGTGGATGGTTTGTGGATGGCAGTTCTTGTAGATCACCTTTAAAAACATGCCAACTTACACCATATAGACAAAAGTATTGGGACACCTGTTCATGCATTTTTAATTTCAAAATGAAGGGTACTAAAAAAGAGTTCTACTAGATTTTGGAGCATTACTGTGAGGCTTTGATTGCATTGCAGTGACAAGAGCGTTACCCCATCCCCAACTCCCCAATTCATCCCAAAAGTGTTTCCAGAGAACGTAATTCCACAGCTCAATGCTGGGGGGCTTTATACCCCTCTAACCCACACCTGGCATTAGGCATGGTGCCAATAGGTTCATGTATATCTGCTCCAGAGAGTCCTATGTCTATGTCAGCAATGGGTGCAACTGGGTGCATGTAGCTGAATTTCTTAGAAGGGCGTCCACAAACATTTGGACATATAGTCCATAGTGTCTTTTACTCACTTAGCTATTCATTTTAACAGACACTTTTTTTTGTTACTTAGCAGTTCTTAGCCATTCTTGGCCGACCTAAGACTTCAGCACAATATTGTATGATTGTAGCCCCCTCTCTGTGTCTTTCTCTGTCTATATATCTCTCGCTTTGTCTCACTCAGCACGAGGACACTGCTGGTCTGGGGCAGCAGGAGGTGGGTTATCTGGTGGAGGAACGGGTCAGGGTTCTGGCCCGAGTGGACGAGCTGAAGATCCGCGTCACTGACCTGGAGCAGCAGCTTCAGGACTCCAGACAGGAGGTTGGGCTACATTTGTTATGTGATTTGAACCTCAGGCTAGATGGTATACCTTCAGAAATGATTATAAGTGCAGTGATTACAGTATATGGGTATACTTCACTATACGAGTTCATAAGTTCATTTGTTTCAGAATAAACCATGTGCTTTACAGTTCACACTGGACCAAATAATAATTCACATATGTTTTAGGGAAGTGTGTAAGAATAGTGTTAATACCTCCTTAGAGCAACACTGAACATTGTTCAGACTACCATGAAAGCCCAAATCTACTTTAATGGAAACACTATTTTATGTGTATATTATTTAGCATATTTAAACATAAGGACAATTATATATGTATATTTGAACAATATTGAGAGATGGGTGTAATACTCAAATAATAAAACTCAACACATGAAGAAATGTCTTTAAACAAATATTTGTAAAGTATAATTAATAGAAATGCATTTTTCTGCTGTGAGGACATTAGCTGTGGTTTTAAGAGCTATCTGTAGATCCCATGACAACATTTTAGGATTGTTTGAGGCGTTTTTGTTGAAATGATGTTCCGTGCTTGTGCTGAACTTGCTAGGACGGCTTGACCTGGCCGTGTTGACAGTCGCTTCACTTGTAAATTGTTTAGCAGACAGTGAAACGGATGATTTCTGATTGTTCTGAGATCTTTTTAAAATCCCAGACTCAGATGCATCTACATTCTTCTTTGTTACGGCCTCTTTGGACCTCGCCTTAATAATACCACCACTCACTTTAACAGTCAAAAGCAAACTAAACAGACAGACTCTAACTACAGAACTACAGACTGTTCTAATCTAATGTCTGCAGCTGATGTGCGGCACCTGATTCTAATTTGAGGTATTAGGAATAAATGTGAGGGTGTCCAAACTTTTTCCACACAAGAAAAATACATTACTATTAATTACATATTACAAATGACTTTACAAAAGACATTTCTTTAGTTGTATATGTTTAGTTACATAACCTCTATCTTTTAATATTGTTCAATGAATATGTTTAAAGATGTGTTTTCATGAGGTGTCCTAATTTTTTCACATGTCTGCACCATAGGCGGTGGATGTTTACATAGTTACATAGGCTTATGTTTGTTAATATTGTTGAATATTTATGAGTAGTGTTAATGTCATTTTTGTACAGTCAGCAGAACAACAGTGTTTGGTAATTTCACATTGAATTGTGGATGTATTTTCAGTGCAGTTAGAGGGTAAACAGAATTCTGAACATATTTTGCTTCCATATCAATTCATCCATCCATCCATCTTCTTTTCAGCTTCCTCTTGGTCAGGACCCAGGTGGGTCTGGATCCTACCAGGGACCAATGGCCCTTCTAATAAATGCATCCAGTTACTTTAAGTTGCACCCATTGCTGACACAATTGTGCAAATGCACACACAGTTTCTCTAGTCCTTGTAGAAAAGTCCTGCCAACAGAATAGGACTCCCTGGAGCAGAAAACATCAGCCTGTTGGCACCATGCCTAATGCCAGGCGTGTACTAGAAGAGTATAAAGCCCCCCCAGTGTTATAGCTGTGAGCTGTGGAGCAGTGGAACTGTGTTCTCTGGAATGATGGATGGTGAGGATGAGGCGGGGTGGTGATCATCCAACATGCTGACCTCACTGAACGCTCTTGTCAATGAATGCAATCAAATCCTGTCAGCAATGTTCCAAAATCTAGTAGAAAGCCATCTTCCTTATTCCCAGAGACAGATACTCCAACATAAGCAGAAAAGGCTATGTTGAATACCCTTGATTTCAGAAGAAACAGTGAATCAGCAGGTTTCCCAATACTTTTGTCCATATAGTGTATTTGAACATGTTTAGACCGTGTACAGGAATGTTTTAAAGAGCACTCTTAAAGCATTATCAGAAGATTAGTTGTGTTTTGCTGTGTCCGCAGGCCGAGATGGAACGGGCGTTGCTGCAGGGGGAGAGGAGGGCGGAGTTAGATCAAGTGGAGGCAGAGCTAGATATCATCAATCAGCTTCAGCTCAAACTGAGTGAAGTAGAGAAAACTATCCAGAGGGAGAAAGAGAAGGTAAACAGTGTATGCACACACGTAAAGGAACCGCTTGCATGAGTTAATTAAGGCATCCTTTCCTACCTAGGAGCGTTTTGCTTTGTCGTCAGCAAGGAAGAACACTTTTGCCTTCCTCAAATTTCCTGTTTCCTGCATTTTCCTGCAAAGATGTTTGTGGGCGCTCGTTACTAACTTCTTTCTAACCTTTAACAACATAACTCTGTGTTCTGCCAGTGTGATTGTCTTTATTTGTGGTGTGACTGGTGTTTTATTGGGCAATGGATTTGGGAATTCCCATTTCCAACAGGTAAAAGAAAATCCCTGTGTTTTTCTCCTCTGTGTTTTTGGCAGCAGTGTTAGAAATATAGAGCTGTTATGTAAAGAAAAATCACTTGTTTTTCTCCACAATTTAGCCAATCCCACCCACTTAAAGGGCTTTCTATATTATACAATGCCAACAAACTGGGATGGTAGTAGTATGTGCTACATGAAAAACTGTGCCAATCTTGCCAAACATAGTGGAATAATAAGAGTTTAGTACATGGATAGGACATATTGTGAACCTCAACCCTGTTGTAACCCAAATGACTTACTATCATTACATTTTCACCCCCAAATATTTACACTTAGTCCACAAGCAAAAGACTTTTTAGGCTAAACACAACAGACAGAGAGTGTTTGGGAGAAGGCAAGACTAAAAAGATAATACTAGTATTGGCTGCTTGTGACGGCCAGTGAGTCCTAGCCAGATGCTAGGCCAATATTTGCACTGGTTCAAAGCAATAAAGCAATTTAAATATACAGGCTTGATATAGTCTAATAATCATAATAAATAAATGACTTACATATCAGAAACACAGAGGTAGAAAACCCACTATCTGATGGAAACGGGCCTGTAGATAGTATGCAGGATTATCTTGAACATAGTGAGCTATCATAAATGAAGGTGCCACTTACTGCTGAAAGAGAGAGACTGGGGTTGTATGAAGTCACTGCATGACTTGAGTTCTTTTCTGCTATGAACACAATGTGACTGATGGGTACAGAGACCCTGGTCCTACCTGAGGTTGTTGAGCTTTTGAGCAGTGTGTTATTTTTGTTTCTCCCTCTCCCCTGTCCCTGGCTTGCTCTGTGTTTGTGTGTGTATGTGTGTGCGTGTGCGTGCGTGCGTGTGTGTTGTTTCATAGGGGAGGGCTAATGTCTCGGCCGAGCGGGACATCCTGGCCAGGCTGAGGGACGGGTACAGTGAGCTGAAGAGCCAGCTTCACAAATGCCCAGAGTCTCTGAGGGAACACTTACAAGAACAGCTCGCCAGGGTCAGTCTCCACTCCTGCTGCCCAACGGAGCACAGAGCACATACACAAGGACTTGTTAAAGCTGAAATAAAGTCAGACCCAGAAGAACCAAGGGAATAGTTAGAATGAATGAGAAGAACAGTGCTGTGCAAACGCCTTTAACCACCTGAGAAAATGGTTCAAGTCTGTTTGGGTAGAAAAGTATTTCTGTTGGTGGAAACACCTTTATAACATTACAGAAAATACAAACCGAGTATAAAGTAACAGATGTTGTCATCCTGATAGCAAATGTTGTAAGGCCCATATATCAATCAGCCTTCATTTAATACATTTAGTACAATGAGGAAGATCCTCGTTTATGATGCAGCTGAGGCATAATTACAAATCAAGATGTTAAATGAATCAGGTAAAAGAACTGAAAGAACTATGTAAGTAAAGAGAAACAACATTTTAATAGGCAATTATAAAACGAATTAGACTGTCAAAATGAAAAGAAAACTAGAAGTAAAATAATACATTTAAATTGTAATAAAAAATGACAAAATAATAGAAATAAACCAAATAAAATATCATAATAAATAAATAAATAAATAAATAAATAACAATAAATGATAAAACTGTATTTAAACCAAAGTAAATTTACTCAGATTGGTTGCAGTTGCGGTTATGCATACAGCTCAGATTAATTGCTTTAAACGTAGCTTTATCTGGTTGTCTAAAACTGAAGGATTGTTGGGTTTAAAAAGGCACAAAACCGATACAGAATATTAAACACTTCACATCTGCACTGGTATAATTACAGTTACTGCAAAAGACACATTCTTAAAAATCAAGGTGCTTCATATGGTTCTTTGAGCGATGATGTAGAGGAACCATTTTTGAGTTTTTTGGATAATGGATGTGTATGAGAAGTCATTGCCAAGATATTGTGTTAGGGTGAAGTGTTGTGCCTGACGCTCGCAGGTGTAGAGTGTTGAGAATACTTCAATACAAGGAGTCAGAGTGGGACTAATTCTGTAGGCAACAAAACGAAGCACAATGAGCAAAACTGACTGAGCAGACATGAGCGAGACTAAATCAGAAATCATAGAACAATCCAAGTTAAAAAAAACAGAGAGACCAACCAAGCAAACTAATCCAAAATGGCAAAACCAGACATCTGTGAACAGTAGAACAAACAGTGATCAGTACAGAATAAGGCAAACAACAGGAGCTGCAACACTTCACAAAGTCACTAACAAACTGAACAGGTATATATACAAAGAGGGATGAACAGGTGATTAGTTTGAACGGGAGAACAGTCTCTGAGGTGAGTGGTGTGATGTTGACATCATAACATCTTCTATAGAATTGCTCAAAGAACCCTTTGAAGCACCTTTATTATTAAAGTACAGAGTGAAAAAAAACACAGAAGATGTGCTTTGCCTGTCTCACAACACCATCCGCCCCATCACATCTTGCACAGGAAAGCTGTATGATTATGGTACATATGGACATGTTGGCTGTTTTCTCTTCTCTTCACTTTCACTGGTTGTATTCTTTCCTGTGGAGGGTTTCTTCACTCTGTTCACTTAGTTGAGCACCTAGTCGTTTTTCTCAGTTCTTGCATGAAGGTCCTCTCCTCTTGTGCACCTAATCTGGATATGCCAGCAAATTCAGCTGCTTGCTTGCTTTGTATGTTTAACTAAACCACCTCACTAATCACTCAACTGATATTGCAAGGGGGTTCTGACTCTCAGCATTGGGTGTTAGATAGAATTTTGGATATATGATAAGCAATTACAGCAAGACACTAGGGTTTGTGTATTCAGTGTTGTTTATAAAAAAGCTAGTTTTTGTGCCGAGATAATTGGGCCAAATGTGAAAGCTGTTGAGTAGTTTTCTAAAGAATGAAAAGTCAGAGATTTACAGCCCTAATAGAAACACTAAGAAGCAATGAGCCTCATTCACCACTGTCTCCCTAACTTTCCTAAATTTGTTCTTGAGAAAATAATAAATCTTAATAATAAGTCTTAATAAAAAAGTCTACGTCAGATTCCTGATGTGTTTTTTAATCACAGAATTCTTGCATCCCATTGTCCTCGTCAATTGAACCTGAAATCCCAAATAAGAAAACATCTGTCAATGTCAGAATCCATGAAAACGGCATGAGTGGGTTTTAGAAGAAATTTCATCCTGAGAACGGTTGGTGAATGAGACCCAGTGTTAACAATACAGAGTGACCAGCGTGAGCTTGCCATTGAGGCTTCTTTTTTGTCCATCTGCCTGTTTGTCTTGTCCATCTGTCTGTCTGTCCCGCTGTCTGCGTCTGCTCTCGGTCTCCCCTGTCCGTCTGCAGAAAGCAGAGGCACTGGAGTCAGGCTCCAAGCGCTTTGAAGACTTGGAGTTCCGCCAGCTGGAGCGTGAGAGCAGCCTGGAGGAGGAGAAGGAGACGCTCAGCCGGCAGCTGCTGCAAGAGAAGGCCGAGTACCAGCGCAGCGTGGCAAAGAGGAAGGTATGGCCACTGATCCCAGGACAGTTTTTAATGGGACCCTCCCCCAGCAGGCCCTGTCCCATCATTACAAGCTGTTAACACTAACTGATAGCTGATAACACAGGGGCTGGTCTGGTGAAGATGGGACAGATTAAAGGTCATAATGGCATTTTGTGGTGGTTTAATTGCCTCCGTGAGAGCCATGCCTGAACCTGCATTACCCATAATCCCACAGGAGAAAATGGCAGCACTTGAGATTCAGGCCAATCAGCTGGGAGTGCAAGCGGCTCAGGACTGTGAGAGGATGGCTAAGGACCGGACCCTGGCACTGCAGATGCTGCATAAGGTGGGTTAGATCCACTAGTCATTCAGTCCCACTTTGTTCACACTGCAGATCAGCAATTCAGATCGGATCAGACCGTAATCTCGCATATCCACACCGGTTGCCATGGTAACGACAGGGCAGGGGCAGGCAGAACTTAGATGATATATGGCATTTATGAGGCTAGCTGTTGATGCATGCCTTTACTTCACAGTGTAACCAGCTCACACTAAATTTCACAACAGCACAGATCTGAAACAGAACTTAGTGTTGACTGACCTGAACAGCAGATACTGTTGGCCAATAGCCAATAACAGATGCCTAGCACTTTAAGTAATATTGAGAGGCCTAAAAGTTCAGATCTTTACTGAAGTGTTCACTGTAAAACTAGAGTAATTACAGTAAAACTACAGTAAGTATTTCCTAAATGTCTGTAAAAAGCTTCAGCTCCATGTTTATGTTTATAATGTGCCACAGAATTTGATGTAAATAACATCGGCTTTACAAGAATGATGTATGAAATTTGGTCTGACTGGTCCAACTTTGTGTCATGTCCAGAAATTTGATTTAAAGGTGCCACAGAATGCATTTATCGAATATTTTGTTGTCTTTGCAGAAAGTGTCACTGTCCTCTTGGTTTTCTCAGTATACAATTAGTTAGCAGAAAGGATTATAGCCGGGTTCGTGTTTTAGCCTCCACCTGCTTGCTTCCCTGGGTTTAGCTTACTTAAGTTTTACTGTGTAAAAAACTGTCCCTTCGGATGTGAGTTTAGCTCCAGTTTGTTTGTCAGCTTTCAAGGGAGTGAAGGTTTGAGGGAAGAAATGATGAAAGACAGCATTAGCATTAGCTTTTAGCCTAGCATGAATACCCACTTGCTTCCCTGGCTTTCAGTTCTGTGGACACTGGTACAGGAAAAGTTGCGGTCATGGGGCCTGGTTCATGTAGTAACCTGTGTATTCAGTCAAGGGGCAGTGTTGGCTTAGTGGTTAGAGGGCTATTGATGACAGGGTGGTGGGTTCGATACCCGGGCTCGGCAAGCTGCTGCTGTTGGGCCCTTGAGCAAGGCCCTTCACCCTCTCTGCTCCCCGGGCGCTGGAGTTGGCTGCCCACCGCTCTGAATGTATGTGTGCTCACTGCCCCTAGTTCACTAGTGTGTGTGTGTGTGTGTGTGTGTGTACCACAGATGTGTCAAATGCGGAGGACACATTTCACTGTACATAGTACAGTGACAAATACGTGCAAATACATTTCAGTACAGTGACAAATACATTTCACTGTACGTAGTACAGTGACAAATACGTGCACCTTACCTTAACCTTAGACAGTGAAGAAACAGTTTTGGGGTTTTGGAATTGGCGTTTTACAGCTCTGCTTTTGGTTATGCCAGATTTTGTTTTGTCGTGTCTGTGTACTGAACTCTCATTATTAAACTATTCCAAGCTAGATACAGTGCTCCATTCCTTAAATCAGATCTGTGTGTCTGAATCTCATTTGATTCATTGCATGCTCTGCATCTGCTTAAACGTCATCTAAGCGCCAGGTTTATCTCAACTATAGCTGGGCTGGTTTTAAATTTCCCAAAATGAATGGTCAGTTTTTGGTGTCAGTGTAATCCCCATTAATAAAACATCAACATTTCTGATATTCACAGCTGATAATCCTATTAGTCAAGAAAGCACGGTTCATTTGAAAGGATGGGAGTTGAATCAGACTCGTAGACTCAGTTATGTAAATGGTTTATGAAAATCCTAAAACTGTATCATTTACAAATATTGACATATCGGTCAGGCCCTAATCATGTTAGATGTTTCAGAATTGACATATTTGCATTTTATGCTGCTAAATAGACCTAAATAGAGACCTAACTCTAGACTCTAATTACCTCATTTTTATGACCCCTGTAGGAGAGGGAACGCTTGGCTGGCCTGGAAAAGAGATACCAGAGCTTGACTGGAGGGAAGACTTTCCCAAAGTCCTCCACCACCATGAAGGAGGTGAGAACACACTGCTGGCACCAGCCGAGTTCTTTATCCGTCACAGGCTACGGATCCAAGAATCTTGACTGCAGCGCTGTCTGATGATATTAAGCTCCTGTCACTCTTCACTGTCATTGATCTGACAGGCCCTCCTCTGTAGAGCAGAGTATATAGAACGGCTGCATGACTTGAGCTTGTTTTCTTCTCCAGCGTCATCAATATTCATGAGTTGCTGTTTGTTTGATAGCTGGGTGCTTTGTACTGGCTGTTGAAATACTCACCCTTATCTTGTGTACTTTTCGCTGTGCTACTGATATCTATAGGGATCCGCTTCACTCTGTCTCCGGGCAGCGATGTAAAAATTCAGTCTCGACTGTTGCCGTTGGCGATAAGCTCCATGGCAATGCCTCTCCGCTTGGCCATTAAATATGTAAAAGGAGTAGGGGAGCAGAATCATAAAGCGGGGCGGCTTCTAGAAATTTAACCGCGCCTTGACTTGTGTGAAAACGACCCCTGCCGTTCATTCCGACCTTGTGACTGATATTCAAAACAGGAGGTACTACATATCAGCGAGTCTGAGCTTTACAACGAAGTCCCCACCCAGCTTTGCCCACTTGCTGCTCCTAGCGTCCAAAGCTCCACCTCTCAGACCAGCACCGTCAGGCCTCAGGAGGTAAACGAGTGGCATGCCTCTGTTGTTTGGCCTTTAGAGCTGACCTGGGATGTTTTATTCTGCATTTATTATACAAGGACTGTGGTTGGGGGAGAAGTGTGATAAAGTCACAGCAAGTGCGATGATTGTGAAGTAACTAACTGCATGGTGCTTTACCACTGTTCCTCATGCATTCTAATTATGATTGAATGTGGTATTATATGTATTTCTATAGTAAAATTGTCTATTGAATCTAACCCTAAATCCTAACCCTAAATGGGTAAGGTTATGGTTAAGCTCAGGGTTGGGTGTAGTGTTACATTCAGTAGACAATCATTTACATTTATCTTAGAGTTCAGTTGCATTTAATAGACATTCAGCTGAATGTCAGGTGAGCATCTACGAGGTATCTACAATGGACCATCCAAGCTTAACATTGTGTATATATAAAGCAGATATGTCTGTTGCTGTTATTGTACAGGATACTTAAAGTAATAGTTTACACAAGTTTCCCTTTACCCAAATGTGCTCGGTACACTTAAACGACCAGTGTGAAAACTCTAGAGGGCCAGGCCCACAAAACATCAGGTTTCAGGGCTACATGGGGCTCGAGTCAGGCTCAGTTTTGGCTTTTTTAGGGTAAATTTAGTCATTTACTTTAGTCATTCCCAACTAGTTGGGACTCCTCTATTACACAATGCTATCAGTGCTGGGAGGGTGAAGGCTAGTGTGAGCTTCCTTTAAGCCACATGAAGCCAGCTAGCACATCTTTTTTAACTCCTAACTGCCAATTTTGTTATGTCAGCGTGTGCACACAATCCCTCCCTCACACTCGCTCTCTCTCTTTATGTCTGGCTCTTTCTCCTTTCTCCCACGCTCTCTCATGACATCATAGTCTATAGCTGCGTTCAGAGAAGTGGGTTTAGATTTCAAGTCGACCAGCACCAGTCAAGCCTGATCCAATCAGGTCTCAAACTTACAAGTGTGGGCCGGGCTTGGGCTTCAATTCTATGCCCATGCAGACCTCTACTGGAGATATAAGGCTATTGTAGCCAAACTGTAACTGAGTCTTATACCGTACCAGTCATCTCAATGTCTCAATAAGTAGTCAAAGGTATAGACAGAAATCCGGCAGTGAAATGGGTTCTAGCACTGATTTTAGCAATAGAAAGTATCTTTGTCAGTATATCATGGTTAGAAACCACATGAGTAAGACTTTGGGAATACTTAACAACTTAACACAGTTTACTTTAAGTGTGTGATGATAGAGACAATAAGTTTCTTTTACTTAGAAAGAACAACAGACTTCTAGTTCCAGTGCAAAACTAAGTGAGCAAACATGTGGGCTGACTTGAGTAGGGGGAAAAGTTTGCGTTTAAGGTAAAACTATCACTTTAATGAGTGTATTAATGAAACTGTTGTCTTGGCTTATTTGATTAACTTGCTTTTAACTGTTTAATGCAACTGACCCCTATTTGTAGCTCAATGTGGAGCCTGATAATAGTGTGAATTAGTCAGATTCAGTGGGCGTTGGCCTTGATCCTGCATGTTTCAAGCTGTGTGAGATTGTTGCTTACTTGCTTACTCAGATTTTATATAGACTAGGGATGTCACAAATACTAGTAATTTGATAGCCGGTACCAATACCATTGAAATTCTATGATTCTTGCAACCATTTTGATACCAGGACACAAAACAAAACAATGTGTCATGGCAGGTTAGGCCAGACACAGAGGGACGAACACTCGCAGAGATGGGTCCAATGCAAGTAGTTTAATAACACAACTCAAGAAAATACACGGGGGCAAAATAAAGCAAACCAAGCAGCAGCTACAGGGCACAAAGGCGAACACAACACAAACTTGACAGACAAGAGGACGAAAACAAATAGACCTGAGACTGTGGGTTTAGCTGGGGTACTAGGCAAGAACGGCTAGGCCGACCAAACCTGGCACTGCTGCGTGAGCGTGGGTCGCCTAGCTGGAACGAGAGTCGTGGTTATATCTTGGTAGCGAGCAAGCGAGCCTCGCTGAATCCTTGAATGGCCGGGTGGCCTGCTCGGGCAACCTCAAGGTTCCAAACAATGCAATTCTCGGCCTCGAACTAAGCGGCGAAGCTCCGTAAGTACCCCCAGCCTCAGGTAAAACACATGAACATGAAACAAGACACTGAACCAACACAATGACCCAAAAATGAACCAAACGAGGAGGAAGTCCTTATTTGGGCCTGTGGGCGGGCATGTAGTCATTAGATATTTAAAACAAACAACACTTACTCAGTCTGTTTCTGGCACAGAATGTCCAGAGTGGTGCCCAGCCTGGACCTTAAAAACACTCAAGTTAATTGGTTAATTAGAACAGGAAGAGCACTGACCTGGTTCCTAGGATCAAGTCCAGTATTGGCTGATAAACGTGAAGTGCCATCTAGTGATCATCGTCTGTCAGTAACAGCTTTCTTGTCTAAAACTCTGCTGTTTTGACCTCTGAACTGAACAGAGCTATAAGTGGGTGAAACTACTAGTAGGTAGTCACAGAGGTATTTGGTATTCACATAGCTATTCACATGTTGTTGTTATGGTTACTTTGCTTTTTATTTAGCTCCCCTACACACATGGGCGTATTATGCTGACCCCATCAGTTCCAGAGAAATCACAATCTCACGGATCTATGACAGCTACTGTAGTTTCAGTTCCTTTTGGTACGATTTAAAACAAGTACCGTCACGTTTTAAAACATTTGCTATAGACTTGGTACCGAAGTATCAACCTCATGACATCCCTAATAAAAAACGTGGGAGTGGCTTCTAGGAATGTGGAATGTGATTATACGGTGTATCGTGCAAATGTGTAGTGTTGTGGGCTGGGTTGTGATGATGTACTGTATACATTGCTTTGGTTTTGGGATGAATTACTAAATGTGTGTAATTAGGACTGGGCATTATGACGGTATTTTATCGTATTGTGATATATTTTCTATTGTAATACACAATATGCTTGTGCATGTGTGTGTGTGTGTGTGTGTGTGTGTGCATGCACTGATGTATTGGCTGTTCTCTGACAGTAGGTTTAGTAGTCTATATTAGTTGTGATGTTGAACTAGTGTGGTTTTTCCTGAGAGAGTGAATGGATTTCGTACTGTGTGCTTGTGTTCAGGAGTACCTCAAACTTTCCGATGTATTTAAGATGTATGGCAGTGGTTCCATTCCAGCCCCAGCCCCAGCCCCAGCCCCAGCCCCAGCCATCTCCCCTGCCCCTACCACTCTCTGCCTTCCTCCTTCTTTCATGCCAGATACCCCTCGTGAGGTATGAGTATACAGCTTGCTTTCTCTTTTCTTTGCAATTTCCCATTCATCTTTTCTACAGTACTGGTCAAAAGTTTGGACACATCTGATTGCATTAATAATAGTCAGCACATTTTGACTGATAGCGATTTTACTTTAACATAAAAGGAGAATGGCATCTGTGTTGTTGCCACTTAATTTCCCAGAGTGTATGTAACTTTGGTGGAGCTGCACGAGACTTCTTGTGAGAACTGCATTACACTTCGTAAACCAAATCATATTTGTGACATTGCTGTAAAAGTGTTTTACACTCCAAAACTATTGTGGGAGCCCAGGAAAGCCCAGGAAAGCTCAGGCATAAAGAATACCACTTCTTATATAAGGCTGCTTGGTAAATGTTATTTGTAATGCACTTATTACAAAGACAAATGGTTGTAAACACCATGCTTAGTTGGCTAAAATGTTTTGTACAGTGCTGCATTTGTATGAACACTGATCAGCCATAACATACCACCGACAGATAAAGTGAAAAGCTTACATTGTCTTTACCTACAGTTATTAAGGCAATGTGTTAAAAGTTGAAAAAATGGGCAACGCATAAGATTCTGCATCTCAAATTGTGATGACCATCTCCAAAACACCAAGCAGGTCTTATTCAAAAAGGGCTCCAAAAAGGACATACAGTGAACCAGCAGCCACCATGGGTCATGGGCACCTAAGGCTTATTGATGTGATCCATGGAGGCCCTACCTCACAGGACGTAAAGGATCTGATGCTAACTTGGTGTCTTGGTCTTGTGGAGTTATGTGGTGCCTCAAATGGTCAGATCAGTTGTGCCGGCAGAAAGGGGAGACTTCCTTAAAGGGGAAGCAGGTGGTGCTAATGCTATGGCTGATTGGTGAATATAGGCAGGATTGTTCCGCAGCCAGTTAAATCTCTATATCTCCATAAGTTCTTCAAGCCTGACGGGCATCCTCAAAGGGTCCTCAGGAAGCTGCTTAAAGTTTGATTTGATTTGTTAAACACTAGTGAAGCCTTCACTACAGTTCCAGAATAGTTCAAATAAGGAATAAGGGTTTGTTTAATATAGAACCATGCCTGAAGAACCATTATGACTAAATAGTTCTTTGCTTGGCTAAATGGTTCTTCCTATAGAATGAACCTTTCTTGTATATTATTCTTAAAATATGGAACCAGAAGGAGCCAGACTGTTGTCACTAGTCAGTCAGTATTGTTCTAAATACAACCGTTTTGTTCAGAGTGTAGCTGTGTCCAAACTTTTAATTTCTTTAGTTTTCTTTGTTACACCTCTTATTGTCACATCCTCCTTAGTTTACTATTGTTCCTTTATCATGTATTAAGTCTCAGACTGTCATTAATTTCTCAGTTGTTTCTTTCTCTCTCTCTCTCTCTCTCTCTGCCCATTTATCTATCATTATATTTGCTATTGTCTCTTCTGTCATTAGACTTTTGTCCATCCCTGTGTGTATTTCTTTAAATAGTTTCCTTCTGTTTAGCCTGCTTTTACAACTAAAAACTTCTTCACCACATTTTTCCCTATGTGCACATGTATGTGTGTGTGTGTGTGTCTGTGTGTGTGTATGATGCTTTGTGCAAAGGACTACGTGACAGTTAGTCAATTAAACCAGATCTTTGGGATGCACAAGGCTGGTCCTTCCCAAGCTGCTCCTGTCCAATCATTCCAAGCTTTTGTAGTTGACCCCGCCATCTCTAGTCACACTTCAGAGTGTGACCCTGTCCAGTCTCCCTTTTCTGAGGTGTGTGTTTCTTTCATGTTGTTTTTCATATGGCTTTTTCGTGAGGTTTTCATGAGCAATTCCTCTGTCACTAGCCATCTAAAATTCTGATGTACCATTATATTGCTATTATAAATGGTTCTACTATTAAAAATAAAGATAGAAAATACACATATACATATGGGAGAAATGTACTGAGTGTGATTATGTTGGGGGGTCATGGGGAGTGAAAATGCACTGATGCATTAGTGATGCATGGCTGTGAAAGTGAAAGTAGTGATTCTATTGCAGCAGTTTTGAGATCAGATTCATTTGTAGTAATATTATAGTATTCCCTATTTTTTATGTCAACAGAATACAGTCTGGTTATTTTCAAACATATACACTCACCAAGCACTTTATTAGGAAGGCTATACTAATGATGGGTGAAGCCTCCCTTTGCTCTCAAAACACCCTCAATTCTTCATGGACTTCGGATTCCGCAGGATGTTGGAAACATTCCTTTGAGATTCCGGTTCATGTTGACATGATTACATCATGCAATTTCTGCAGATTTTAAGTCTCCTGTTTTATCACATCCTGAAAGTGTTCTACTGGATTCAGATCTGATGACTGGGAGGACCACTGAAGAACGCTGAACTCGTTGTCATGTTCATGAAACCAGTTTGAGACAAGCTTTTCTTTGTGGCATGGTGCATTATCAGCAGTAATACTCAAATAGGCTGTGGCATTCAAACAAGGATTGATTGGTATTAAAGAAAACATTCCCCACACATTACACCACCTCCACCAGACTGGACTGTACCAGGCAAGTTGGGTCCATGGATTTGTGCTGTTGGCATTAAATTCTGACCCTACCATCTATGTGCTTTAGTAAAAATCAAGATTCATCAGACCAGGCGACTTTTTCAGTCTTCATCTGTCCAGTTTTGGTGAGCCTGTGCCCTCTGCGGCCTCAGCTTTCTGTACTTGGCTGACAGAAGTCAGATGCTGTTCTGCTTATAAGAGTGGTAATCATGAGAGTTACCATAGCCCTTATATAAGCTCGGACCAGTCTGGCCATGTCATGTTCAAAACACAGGGATCACATTTTTTCCTCCTATATGATGGCTGATGTGGACATTACCTGATGCTAAAGGCCCACATCTACATAATTTCAGACATTGCACTGCTGCCACACAATTGGCTGATAATAGATAATTGCATAAATGAGTAAGTAGGTGTGCAGGTGTTCCTAATAAGTGTTTGGTGAGTGTAAAAGTACCATTTAGTGGATTTCAAAAATAATCCTGAATCCAAAGTGATCAAAGCAAGCTAAGGTAAAAGAGATTTAATGATCTGTTGAACAGAATCAGAGAGCTCAAACCCTAATGAGGCAGATCAGTTCTGAATTGATTTCGTTCTCTTATCTGTACCTGTTTTCTCCTCTGAAATGATGGCTGCATCTATTCAATCACTTTACTTTCCTCCCCCTCTCTGCTGCTGCCCTTCCTTTCTGTGCCACGCTTGTAAGGCCCAGGCCGAGCGGAGCAGGCCTCAGCCCACCAGGCTGGATTTAGAGCGCTGGTACCAAGACATCATGGCTGCTGGGGAGCCCAGCCATGCTTGTCCTCCTCCTCTGCCAGCTAAGTCTTTCTCCACACGCAGGCCCACACAGGTAAACTCTGCTGCTGCTGCTTTTCTTCCCTGTGCCTTGCTTTATTTTCATGTCCATCCTTACACGCTCTGTCCCTTCCTGGCATTGCACAAGTGTTATCGTGCACTAACAGCTTGGAGAGTGTCATTTTGTGTTATGTTAAACACAGAGATGACGTGTTCGGATAATTAAGGTTGTTATCAAGCAGGTAGGAGAGGAAAACACTTATGGCTGGATATAAGAAACAAAAAGCACAGACTAACATGTGCTTCAGTTATAAGTAAGCTTGTATAAAATGCCTACTTTTAATCCTTTGAGCAGTCACAACATTCTGTACACTCCCCTTGCCCTAAGGGTCACTAATGATCCCAAGACAATCTATGTACCCTGGTGGTGTACAGCTTTTAGGGAAGTATGACCAAAGGCCATTTTTCACTATTTTGAATGTTGGGGTCACTCTCGGAAGTCATTCAATTTCAAGCTGAAAAAATAATTTAAAATGTTCTGCTGTTAAACACAGTGGTGGTACATTTATGACCATTAAGACAAGGGTTGAATAAAACTAAGAGTCTGTTTACACCTGACATTACGTTCATTTCATATTTCGGTAGTATCTGAATCTACTCTGACTGGATTTCATTTATACCTACACTAAAATGCAGCTCCAGTGTGAACGTGTGACTGAATGAGATCTGATTTTACCGTTACTCATAAAAAGCACATCAACACATACAAAGTAGTGCTGGGCGGTATGACTGTACATGGTGTGTAGCGCTTAAAATTTGTCCTACGGTCTATGTTTCTTACATAATGTAATTGCGCGGTTCACAACACACGCACATAACTAAACAGAAAGACATTTAGCGCTGCATAAACTGAACGCATCACAGTCAGCCTGAATGCTTTGTACTGACGTGTTGCTAGCGACAGTAGGTTAGCACCAGAGAGCACACACAATTACTGTGCAAGGACTTCAGGGCGGCTTTCATGTCCGTCTAATTTAAAATAAAGCCACTGCAAGTTACTGTCAGTTAACTCATGACTACGGGATTGGAGGAGAGGTCGTTAACCAGTGGCTCTGAGAGACAGTAACGAGAGCCGTGTTCAGCCACACCGTTTCTTTCTAAAATTCAGTTTATAAACCTTCAAAAGATGTGCTTTAAAGATTAAAAGAATTTATCTGTACTTTAATTGAACTAGTAACCTTCGTGTTCGTGGTTTTGCTATGATGCAGTTTGCACAGCTTACATTCTGCAGCTGTTTCATGCAGATTAATTAATGTGTAATATATATGTGTAATTTTGTGGAGCCAAGCAAACTTGTTAATCCTCAAAGCCTTTATTATATACATATATATTTTATATTTAAGATAATATTTTAATAATATAAGAATATATATTTTTGATGTGTAATAAATGTATAATATTATTGTATTTAATATTATTTTTATATTTAATATTCTTTGAAATCCTATATACGTTCCAGTCATGAAAACAAAAAAAATACAGGGAAACATAGTGTCATAATTTTAAAAAATACTGTGATAAACATTTTTGGCCATACTTCCCAGCCCTAATACATAGTTTCTAGCTTATTTTCTATGACCGCCAGTTTCTCATCAAGGTGGTCTGGCGTTGGGAAATTATGACGAATGGCAGTAGTTTCAGAACACTGTGAAACAATACATGGTTCACACATTCTCGTAACAGCTCCATCGGAAATGCAAACCACATGAAATGAAACCACAAGGGAACGTTCTGTGTAATACTGCCAGCTGTGGTTGATCATCTACTAATATGAGCGCACTCATAAACACACACACACAAAGTGAAAGAGAGCGAAAGAACAGGACTTATAACAGAATGACTACTTGTATTAACTGTGTTCTGACTCAGAAAGCGCAATCCGTTTACACTTGAGTTAAATGCGGAGGTCTATCTCCAAATGTGGTTTTAATGATCTGATCATTATGCGATCACAATGTGCTCTGGATATGTTTACATCTGGCTTTTCATGCAGACAAGTGAAATCCAGATTTGATAAGATCACCTTGCGAACCGCATGTTAGTGGCAGGTGTAAACAGGCTCTAAAAGGAACTAAAAACTTGAAGACTAGGTTTGTGTATTATTCCGTATGTGTCATCTGTAGTTAAATACTAGCAAGTGACTGAGCTTTTGAGGGTGTCATTTTGTTGTCTGTGCTGTTGTGCTCCGTGTTGTTGCAGGTCTGTATGTTGTAGTACTTATGTCTGACTAAATTTCTCATCACTGTGTTCTCAGATGTACAGGTGTAAGCAAGACGGAGGGACTGGTCAGACTAATGGTTCCAACCCTTCTACACCAGGCAGAAACACCCCGACTAAGGTGACACACATAACCTGTAGCACTTCGCTTTACTTGTTTTTTTTTTTACTTCTGTTGACTTGCATAAGCATCACTACCCTTGGGAATCATGTGTAATTGGACCATTGTCTAATTGAGTCAATAATCAGCAATAGAATAACAATAGAATAGGACTCTATTAACCTCAGATAAACATGAACCTTTTGGCACCATGCTTAATGCCTGGTGTGGGCTAGAGGGGTATAAAGACCCCCCCCCCCCCCCCAGTATTGAGCTGTGGAGCAGTGGAACTGTGTTCTCTGGAATGATGGTTGGTGCTCCATTCAATACTTTTGAGATGTGCTTGGGATGAGGTGGGTTGGTGATCATACATCAGCCTAACCTCATTCACGCTTTTGTCGCTGAATGCAATCAAATCCCCACAGCAGTGCTCCAAAATCTAGAAGAAAGCCTTCCCTACAGTAGAGACTCTGGTCATGGTGCCAGTAGGTTCATGTTTATCTGCTCCAGAAAGTCCTATTCTATGGACTTCTCTACAAGGACTAAACAAGCTGTGTGAGTGTCATCAATGGGTGCCACATTAAATTAGTTGAATGCATTCATTTGAAGGGGTGTCCACAAACATTTGGACATATAGTATATATCGATTGTAGGTGTTTATTTAGTGTTTGAGCTACTATTACACATGATACTTACACATGTTCCTAAGAGAGACTTTAGTGAATACAGAAAAATTGCAAGTGATCTCAGTTTGAAACAACTACCATTTCATCAATCTTGCAGCAATAGGTTTTGGCTGTAATCCCAGTATTAAATTGATAATAATAATAATAATAATAATAATAATAATAATAATTGACTTGCCCATATACTGTGCACTCCCAAATAAAGGTTGATTCAAAATATCTATACTCTTTTATTGTCAATAAACTAAGTACCCACGCCACAAAATCAGACTGAGATCAGGTTAAAGTGATAGGAATAGTAAAGTGTACATCAGTACAGAGTTTTATCTGGTCAAATTATTTACACTTACATGACATTTTGCTGACGCTTTTATCCATCCAGAGCAACCTACACTTGAATCATGTTTGTTGGTGGTTGGGGGTTCGAATGAGTGACTATGCTGTGCTACACATATAAGAGACTCTTAACCCTACATTGGCCCACCTCTGTAATACGAGTAACCTCTTAAGTCGCTCTGGATGAACGTCAACTAAAGGCCATAAGTGTAAATGTCCTGCAGGTAGGCCAGTGTAGCGTTAGGAGTCAGCTAACAACTCCTATTGGTGTAGTGTAATGTGTGGTGTGCTTGCCAGGCTGGGGAATCAATCCCTAGTCTGCCATGGGAAAGACAGTGTTGTTATCCACCTCACCACACCAACTAAATCCAAACAAGTACTTCAAAACTCAGCTGAGGGCTCTTAACATTGCACCAGGACACTAACTAAAAACTTGCCAAAACATACTGTGGATATTTTCAGGACCTAAAAAGTGATGTTCTTGACTGGCCAAGTCAATCACTTAAGCTGAGCCCCACTGGGTACGCATTTCACTGGCTGAAGACAAGGCCGAAGACAAAAAGCTCTCGAAACAAGCAGGAAGTGAAAATGGCTGCATTTACAGACCTGGTAGAAAATCACCAGGGAAGATCCTCAGCGTCTGGTGATGTCTGAGGATTGCAGAATTCAGGCAGTTATTGACTGCATTGCATTTGCAACCAAGGACCAAACATGACAGCTGTATTTATGTTAGATTGTTCAGTTACTTATGGATCCCTGATGGGATGTATATGGAAATATTTTGGGATTCCTGTAGGGTTCACCATGTTTACATGTAAATACCCGTGATTTCAAGCTGACGGTTCTTACATTCACCTCCTAGTTACTGTTGCATTTGAAAACCAGTGTGCTGGAATATGAAGCCAAAGCAACAAATATTGTGTCACTGTCCAATTACGCACAGACTGCACTGTTTCCTCTAATGATATTACCTCCATTTTTGGTCAATGATTTTGTCATGATCGTTACAGATGCTGTGTTTTGCAGCGTCCAACCTGTCATAGTTGTCTACTATAAATTTTTGCAGTGCCATGTTATGACAGCTGTTGGCTCAATCTGTGGCAGCCAACATCCTATAATGGTCAGCCTTGTCATTGTAGATGTTTCACTTCAAATTATATGTGTAGAATTATCGTTCATTACTGCCCTGTTCCTAAATCTTCAGAGTCTGCCAGACCTGTCGACCTCGCATCTTGACACAGATACCAAGAGACTCGGCCTGGAAGGCAAAGGTAAAACAGCTCGCCAGTCACAGTCACATGTCCTCATTTTTGCAAATATTATGGAAACAGCACAGGAAAAATTGCATTCTTAGAGGGTTTATCAAATGATGCTGTTAAGCTGTTAATTCTGTTAATTTTGTTCTACTATGACTGCCATAGAAAGAACAATGGGCCTCATCCACCAACCGTTATGCAGTTCTGACATTCACAAGTGTTTTCTTACTTGGGATTTGTTTAGTTTACTAGGACAATGGGATCCATCATCATAAGAGCAGAGCTATGAGCTATAAGAGCAGTTCTGTGGTTTGAAAACACATAGTGAGACTGGCGTAGACTTTTCTCATTAATTTGACGGAACTTCAGGAAATTCTTAGAAAGATATTGGAGAATGAGGCTAATTGTTGTAATGCACAAGAAAACCACATAAACATAAATCATTAGTCCTCTCAACTTACATTTGCTCCTTTTTGCCCCAGCTAACTGATGTTTACTCCACCTTGAGTTCACATCTCTTTCTCTCTGTCTCTCGCTATCTCTCTCTCTCTCTCTTGCTCGCTCACTTGCTTGCTCACTCTAATCCCCCCCCTCACACACTCCCTCTCCTTTTTTATCTCTCCCCCAAGCTTGCACACATGCTCTCTCACTCACTCTCTCTCTCTCATTCACTCACTGTGCCACACTATACACACAAAGACACACACACACACCCCGTCTCTCTTTCTTCCAGGTGTACCCTGCTGCACCTGCCTTTTTTGTCCTTAGGTTTCCAGCTACTCAAATCAGGATCAATATTAATTGTCTCCAGTCTCCTTTTTCAAAGTTGCCCAAAAAAAAACAGACCTCACAACCTGACAGTTCACAAAGGTAGTGGGTGGACCTACTCAGATAGGGGGCAGTATAATGCTAACAAGACGGATGTAGGATGCCGGTTCGAATCTGATATAAAAATTAATGTGAGTTTTTCATAATAGCTGCATCCAAGTGGGTTCAAAGTCTGATTTCTTACAGAACATCGGAGTGTAATGGGACTAGCTGTTTACTACAGTTTAGATATTGTTTAGGGGCTTTTTTTGTTTCATCATTCATTAATCAATCATTTACATCATAATTAAATTGACAGCCCCTTTAACATTGGCTTTTGGGTACTGTTTGGACCATTTCTGCCTGTTCATGTGTCGTATAATGGTTCACACAAAGTAAAAGGCAGCTGACGTTTTCTAACAATGCAAGAAAACAAAAACATTTCTCATGACTGCGACATTTCTGTATCTCATTATGCCGGTTAATTACTGCCTGTGTGCGTAAAGGCTGAAGGCTGTAGAAGCTGTTTTGTACAATGAAATTGAAAGAGAGCTTCAAGTACACAAGGTACACCCAGGTACTTTGCATTCGTTCTCCTGTCAAGCTTCACCTGCTCTCTGCGCGTGTCTCCCCAGGGCTCCAAACATCTGACGACTCCAGAATCCGCCCCTTGGATCTGAAACAGAGGCTTGAAATGGAGCCCCAGTTCCACTGGGGGGCGCCGCAGGGCTCTCACTCCCAGCTCAACGGCCCTTACCCTTCCCCGGGAGCTCCCATCGTGCACCACTCCATCCTGCACCACCAGACGCCATCGGCAGGCGGCCCCGCGTATGACACTCTGAGTCTAGAAAGCTCAGACAGCGTGGAGACCAGTGTATCCACTGGCAACAACTCCGCCTGTTCACCCGAAAGGTGAGAGACAGTTTCCATGGGAACCTTGGTCTGCCTCTGTTCCCCTGACAACGGGTCATCCTGCCCAATTTCCCCTTAAATGTGTGTGTGTGTGTGTGTGTGTGTATTTTTTTTGTATTATTTTTTTTGTGGTCCTCTCCTTTTGAAAAGTTGCCCAGCCTGTTGCCATGACAACCCTCAACCATGCAAGAGACAAGAGATTCCTTACCTGTTCAGAGTTGTGTCTTGTCCCGAGGCAGAACAAGGGTAGACTGTCATATTATGTATTCCCCGTAGTAGGGGAGGATTCGAGTATTTTGTCAGCCGTGAGAGGATGTTCTCTTGATGCCAGCCTCCTTTTTGCCCAATTCTAGTAGTTAGATTCGGAGCTCAGAAAAAGGTTTTTGGCTCCTTTACTTGCCAATGTTTTCATCCCCCTTTGATGTTTTAATACGTTGGAACTACAGCCCCTGGGTCCCGACCTACGGTCAGCTTGCCTCTTTCTGTTTGAGACAGTAAAACAGACTTAAACAAACACTAGCTCTTAGGTCAAACATGCTGCATTGACCGCTCCTGGCAGAATGAGTTGTACTGAGGCCAAACATCCAGTTTGAAACAAGCTCTTCCAGGAGTCCGACATCATCTGTCTAGCAGACGCTCGGTTTGGAATGAAAGAAATGTTCGCTTAGATCCAGCTTTGACCTCCTGTACTAACAGTGCATCGGCTGGATGTGTTTGTGTCTCAGTGGCAGCGGCCTGGCCGGGCTGAGGCTGGAGGAGATGGAGAAGATGCTGAAGGAGGCTCAGCAGGAAAAGGCCCGACTGGTTGAGAGTCGTGTGAGTCCCATTAAACTTTAATTGTCTGTGAAATATAATCTCTCTCATGAATCTTAAAGCAGAGCCTCAAATCCCTCTGCCTCCGCCGCATTGAAGATTGTTTCTTACCTAGAAAGGGTGACTGACATGAAAGACAGACTCTTAACAAGTTCTCCTACAGTAATACATATATTGACATTCTCCTGCGGAATTATTTTTTCATACATCCCCAGTCACTTCTCACTTGTGTGCTTTGGCAAATGTATTTTTTCTCCTCCGTTTCATCTCCTCACTATTAGTTCAATGCCCTTCTCTCTCGCTCTCACTCTCTCTCTCTCTCAGGAGAGGGAGGTGCAGGCTCGGAGGCAGCTGCTGGAGGAGGAGAGGAGGAGGCGGGAGGAGGTGGAGAGGAGGCTGCAGGACGAGACCACGCACCGACAGAGGCTAGTGGACGAGGAGGTCAAGATGAGGGAGAAGCACTGTTCTCAGGTCAGCGCAGGGCTATGATGAAAGAGTACCAGCTGCTTGGGGTTCAACTGCACGCTCAGAGTGCAGCCTCGCCTGAGCGTTCATTCACAAATAAAGCACCAGGGGGGGAGGTTTGCTCTTTTAGTGTTCAGGTTATTAGGGTTTGTCTAGTTTGTCAGGAAGCTTATACAGAATTATTTATCTCAGTTAAAGAGTTAGCGACTAATATCCATCTGCAGTCCCTGGACAGACGGACACAAAAAACAACTAGCCTTTAAACAACTAAACTAAGAAATGTGTTGTCGCTGTGCTGCAAAAACATTTATTATTACCACTTTTTGACATAATGTGAGTCTGGCATGGACCACAAATGTTGAAAGAATGGACTAACAGAATTTTGGACCAACAGAAATGTTCCAAATTAAGTTGGAATACACTCTGTTACATGGACTTCCTTTAAAAAAATATATTTTGTTAAGTTGCTGTTTTAGAGACAAAAGGCTTTTGTGTGACAGCAAAGATGCTGTATTTTAAAATGTCTATACAGCAATATGAGATTACATTAGCACCACTTCATCTACAGTGGCATCTGTCAACAGTTCTTGAAGGTGATGTGTCAAAAAGGAGGAAGAATGGGCTAGCATAAGGATGAGCCACTTTGACAAGGGCTAGAATGATGGCTAGATTACATCCCCAATACATTCTGGTGGTTCAGAGATGCAGTGGTCACTATCTACCAAAAGGGCTCAAAGAAAAATGACAGAAGGACAGACAGATACTTTATTTATTCAGAAGGAAATGTAGCAGCCAATAATACAATACAATATTTACAATAATAACAATAAATAAATGCAAAAATATGCATGAAAGTACAACCAGTGAATTGGCAACAGGGTTATGGGCACAATGATGCATATTGATGTTATCCATGAAGGCTCCACCTCACAACCTACAGGTCTTAAAGGACTAATGCTAATGTTTTGGTCTCGTGGAGTCCGTGGTCAGATATGTTGTGGCAGCACAAAGAGACCTACTCAGTATTAAGCAGGTGATGTTAATGTTATGGCTAATCTGTGTATGACAAAAAATGAATATAAATGAAAGTGTCCATCCAACCTTGTAAGAGATTTTTAAAGCATTATTAGCAAACTAATCTTCCATCGTTGGTGTCACTCAAAAACATCTTTTTTATAGTGTTTAAAAATGAAATGCACCAAAATGATGCAGAATACTTTTTTGGAGACACAAGGTTTTTGTGTGACAGTAATGATATACAGTGGGGAAAAAAAAGTATTTAGTCAGTCACCAATTGTGCAAGTTTCCCTACTTAAAAAGATGAGAGTGGCCTGTAATTGACATCATAGGTAGACTTCAACTATGAGAGACAAAATGAGAAAAAAAATCTGAAAATCACATGGTCTGATTTTTTAAAGAATTTATTTGCAATTAATTGAGGAAAATAAGTATTTGGTCAATAACAAAAGTTCATCTCAATGCTTTGTTATATATCCTTTGTTGGCAATGACAGAGGTCAAACGTTTTCTGTAAGTCTTCACAAGGTCGGCACACACCGTTGCTGGTATGTTGGCCCATTCCTCTATGCAGATCTCCTCTAGAGCAGTGATGTTTTGGGGCTGTCGGCGGGCAACACTGACTTACAACTCCCTCCAAAGGTTTTCTATGGGGTTGAGATCTGGAGACTGGCTAGGCCACTCCAGGACCTTGAAATGCTTCTTACGAAGCCACTCCTTTGTTGCCCTGGCAGTGTGCTTGGGATCATTGTCATGCTGAAAGACCCAGCCACATTTCATCTGCAATGCCCTTGCTGATGGAAGGAGGTTTGCACTCAAAATCTCACAATACATGACCCCATTCATTCTTTCATGTACACAGACCAGTCGTCCTAGTCCCTTTGCAGAGAAACAGCCCCAAAGCATGATGTTGCCACCCCCATGCTTCACAGTTGGTATGGTGTTCTTTGGATGCAACTCAGAATTCATTCTCCTTCAAACACAACGAGTTGTGTTTGTACCAAACAGTTCTACTTTGGTTTCATCTGACCATAAGACATTCTCCCAATACTCTTCCGGAACATCCAAATGCTCTCTAGTAAACTTCAGACGCGCCCGGATATGTACTGGCTTAAGCAGGGGAACACGTCTGGCACTGCAAGATCGGAGTCCCTGGCGGCGTAGTGTGTTACTGATGATAGCCTTTGTAACGTTGGTCCCAGCTTTCTGCAGGTCATTCACTAGGTCCCCCCGTGTGGTTCTGGGATTTTTGCTCACCGTTCTTGTGATCATTTTGACCCCACGGGCTGAGATCTTGCGTGGAGCCCCTGATCGAGGGAGATTAGCAGTGGTCTTGTAGGTCTCCCATTTTCTGATTATTGCTCCCACAGTAGATTTCTTCACACCAAGCTGCTTGCCTATTTCAGATTCAGTCTTCCCAGCCTGGTGCGGGTCTACAATTTTGTTTCTGGTGTCCTTCGACAGCTCTTTGGTCTTCACCATAGTGGAATTTGGAGTGTGACTGTTTGGGGTTGTGGGCAGGTGTCTATTATACAGGTAATGAGTGGAGGACAGAGAAGCCTCTTAAAGAAGAAGTTACAGGTCTGTGACAGCCAGAAATCTTGCTTGTTTGTAGGTGACCAAATACTTAACGGTTAACGTAAACAAAAACCTGAGCCACGCTCGATAACAAATCGAGGGGGGCTGGGGAACCAGCCGTTAGACCAAACGGCAAGACTGACCAAATCCGGAACTGCAGTGCGCCGCTGAGAGCATGGGTCGCCTTGCTGGAGCGTGGGTACCTTGTGCATCCAAAGGGAAGTGAGCGAGCCTTACTTGATATGTGAGTAGCCGGGAGACCGACTCCTGAATGTGGGTGAACCCTGAGCCGTCCTAAGCACACATGAAACCAACGCAGAACCTCAGGGCGTCCTGGAGGCTCCAGTGCGTACAATTCTAGGCACCTTAAATATCCCCCAGTCCCAGGTGTAACTCTTGAACCAAACAACGGACACAAACGAACTGAACCAAACACACATGAACATAAATGAGTGGGATTTGGGCCTTTAGGCGGTGGCTCGGAATCGCCTCGGGGGAGGGCGCGATACCAAGTGCCAGAGAATATTTACAGTTTTTTTGAAGGGTTGTTTCTTGTTTTTCTTCTTTTTTTAATTATCGCAGCAGAATAGCTATTTTGTCCAATCAAGTGTGTGCAACCATTTACTTAAATCACAGGAAAAGGTGCAACCCAACTGTTTTCCAAACAGTTTTAATAGCTTTAAATGTTAAAGCAGGTTATAAAAAAATGGATAAAAGCAGGTGTGCACTCTGATCCTAGACAAGCAGAGCACTCACAGCAGTCACCACATCAGTAAAACATCTTGCTGAAGCGCCATGGGGTTTGGTGGAAAGTAAATTACATTGAGTGGCTAAGTGACTTATCTCTGCCTCCAGCGCTGGGGTCAATGGACGTACATCATAAGCCTCCAAAGTCAGGAGTTAAAAGTCTTTATCAGGTCATTCTCTGAATACTGGTGGGGGGGTGTAACATGAAGGTGAGGGGTAGGTTGCTGTGGGAAGAGCGCAGGGGCTGCACAGCGCCGCACAGCAGGCGGATGAGAGGAGACACTCAGACAGATGGTGAGAGGAAGACAGGATGGAAAGATGAAAAGACGAGAGGAAAAAGGAGGGGCAGGAGGCTGAGGCGAGGAATTACAGAGGGCAGGGCAATACCGCAGGACGTTGTATGAATACACCTTACAAATGTATTCCGAGCTGTCCACACAGTTATGGAAATTTTCTGGAAACACTATTCAGGGAGATGGTGGGGGAAAAATGTTACTATAAAAACACCAAGTGTACGTGCAGCAAAAAGCACCTCACTGTATAATATTCTGACTCACTTATACTCTTATAGAAATGACAGCATAGTATACTATACATTCTTCATATTATAGTAATTATGAAAAATCAATTCATTCACTAGTCTTCTAAATGTCATGTTATACATCTAATAGGAAAAAGGGTAACCTTTCAAACCTTTACAATACTAAATGTATAAATATTAATAATAAAAATTAATACAAATATATGTATATATTTTTTGACTTCATTAAAAGTCCATCTCCTGTAAAGTCGCCCTTTTTGTGACAGTGCCAATAAATGAAATCTCTATGTAGCACAAAAAATCAATATGAATAGGGTATGCATCCTGCTCTGTAATTGTGATCAGTGTGAGATCTTAAACTATGCATTATCATCATGCGAATTGCCAACTAATCGCTGCTGATTCATCAAAATGTTAAATGGATTTTTTTTTCCAATTAAGTAATTTAAGTTAATTTCACAATTAAGATTTCTAACAATAAAACATTTAAAGGTTAATAACAATGTTAAACATGATTAAATACACTTATGCAAATACCATATCTCACATTGCTGTCGTAGGCTCGTCCAATGACACGCTACCTGCCCATCCGGAAGGAGGAGTTCGACCTGCGCTCTCACGTGGAGTCGGCGGGTCACTGTGTGGACACCTGCCCCTACGTCATCGTCACCGAGAAAATGTGCAAAGGCCACCTGGTCAAGATGGGCGGCAAGATCAAGTCGTGGAAGAAGCGCTGGTTTGTCTTCGACCGCCTAAAGAGGACCTTCTCCTATTACGTGGGTAGGTGTGGTGTGGAGGACAGGGAGCAGTTCTGCTGTACAGAAATAAAGTTCTCTCCACTACAGCTCAAAAAGCAGAACCACGGCCATGAAATCCCGTTTGCTGCATTACGTTTGACATTAATCACATTTGATGCAGCAGCTTATGGGAATATTCAACATTTTGCATTATGATGAATCTTTTGAATAAACGATTTGGACTGCGGAGCTCACTGGAAGCATGTTAAACTGTAGAGAAGCTCATTATTCAGGTCAAACTCTTCATTTCTGTTATTATTTCCAACGTGGCTTAATTGTAAAAAAAAAAAAAAAAGATGGAGTAAGTCCTGAAACAGACTGCAGAATGGCATAAAGCTTCAGCCGGCAAAAAAACAGCGGCATCTCCGCACCCCGTGACCCGCCCTCGTTACAGCCGAGTAATGAAGTCATGGAGTGTTCTGATGTTTCTTTTTGGGCCATTCTCCTCACCATACGTTCTTTTTCTTCACTCGTCCTGCCTTTCTCGCTTTTCACTCTCACCCTCTCTCTCTTTCTTACACACACACGTAGCTCATGTGTGTAGCCTTTTCACCCCCTCACTCCCCATGTTAGTAGTAGTGATGATGATGATGAAATAAACTGCAATACTTTCTCCAGCCCTGCGTTTGAGAGGGGTGTGTGTGTGTGTGTGTGTGTGGGGTGGGGTGAGGGTGGAAGGGGGGATGGTTGGAAGATTTACCCCCGGCTTGGTCGTGACTAACAAAACCAGACTTACAACTCTTCAAAAACACAAAAAAGCCCAAAACAATCCAGCCCATTACTAAGCACATTTGGATAATGAAAGGAGACAGGGTCGTAAAAATAAAAGGAATAAAAAATAACGGCGGGAGGCGTTTCAAAGGAATCTGTTCAATTTAAACCGTCGATACAGGTGTGGCGGAAGCTTACAGCGCACTGCAGCGCTTCAGAAGTCGTGGTAAAAAACGGGGCTTATATTTCTTTTTTTTTTTCTTTTTTGCAAGATTAAAATAAATTGGCTTTAACTTCCTTAGAATTACTGGTTTCCAGTGGGTGGCATTGATTAAAAAGCGGCAGTGGTGGTTTTAGGTGACTCACGCTGTATGTGCTGCTATAGCTCTGTCTGTGTGAATGTATACTGTAAATGCTGGGTTTTGGCCCTGGGGCTGTGCTGATTCTGACAGATTTATGCCAGCGATAAATAAAACAAAGCATCTTCACAGTCCCTCTGCAAGTGCACATGCAAAGCAGTCTGTATGATATGAAACTGGAGAGTTACAGCAATACGAGTATTACAGTTACTGCACATAATGTACATAGAGTCATATGCAATAGTTGTGTGTTGTAGGTGACTTGTAGGTGAAAGTCAGTACCTTAGTAGTAATGTACAGAGAGCACACATTTTAAAGCATAATTACTGCTTTGGAAAAAATAGACATAAAAATGTGGGATATAATAAATAAATAATATATAATATAATTTGTTCAATTTAATTTCAAAAATGGTCTCTGTTTTCACATATTTGAGATGACTTATTTCATTAAGTAGATTTATTCACTTGTTTTCACTTAGAAAATCAACACGTCAAGCATGTCATTTGAACAGGGGTGCCCAAACTTTTGCACTTGACTATATCACAGCAGTTGTAGTGTAGGATAGAATGAATGGAGTTTGTTTAAGTGGCATGTAAAACTATAAGCTTGCAAATGTGTGCTTAAATTGGCTCTTTTCTTTCTTTCTTTCTTTCTTTAAATAAGTCATAAATGTCATTCCTGTAAAGTGAACGGAGATGACTTTTCTTGTTGAAACAGCTGTTAGAAATCCAGGCTTTTTAAATAATTAATGGTCTGCAGCGGCAATCATTTAACAAGAGTTATTGACCAACATTTAACCCTCTTGCATTCGTTGTTTCTGAAACAGCTTGGCAGATGTCCTGTGGGAGTTGTAGGCCGATGCTATGGAATGATTTTCCATAGCAAAATCATGTAATATGTAATGTGATAATAATGTAATAATTATTTGTACAGGGTTGCGAAGCATCAGTGTCACACCAAAAAAATTGCATCTCCAAAATGGCAACTTTTGCTTAACTTTCAGTGGAAGTAGATGGAAAAGGATTTTATTCCGTGTCATTTTGGAGCATTTCTATTGGTCCATTTATTGTGAATTTTTACAGCATATAAAAACACATGCCAAATTCATATGATTCAGATTTGTGTAAAAAAAAAAAAGGAAAAACTGCAAAAATTAAGATATTTTTTTTTGTATGAGAACAGTGAAATGCAGTACAACAGGAAAAAGCAGATATTCAGTTTAGTAGCCCTGTTCTTCTGGTGGTTAATAAATACATCAAATATTGTTACTGGATTAATTCTGACATTTGTTTCAGCAGATATATACTGATAGCGATATAACTCAGATATCATAGTACCCGTATAGCAGTTATTTCAATAAAACCTATTGGCCTATGTTTTACTTATTCCTGAAAAAAGCTCTTTTCTGCTTTCAGACAAACACGAGACCAAGCTGAAGGGAGTCATCTATTTCCAGGCCATCGAGGAAGTCTATTACGACCACCTACGCAGCGCTACTAAGGTATTAAAAAACTAAATAGATAAAAAAAACACACCCTGCGTCTCACTTCCGCTCTGTATTTGTACCCTCTGTTTAGAATCAGCATCAATAACACAAAGCCGGAGCCATCGATCGCGCCCTGACGGCTGGCGAGTTTATAGTGAAAGTTTAAACACAGACGTCTCGCGTAAAGAGAATTTCTTACGGCAAGCAGAAAGAGACGCAGATCAAAGGCAGCTTCATGTTCGTTTCGTCATGCTTCTCTCTGCTTCGTTTTTTCCCCCCTCTTGTCTACTGTTATTCTGTCACTTCTCCTTCGCCCTGCTCACACTTTTCCCTCTTTGTTGTGTCCCGATAAGAGTCCGAATCCCTCCCTGACCTTCTGCGTGAAAACCCACGACCGGCTCTACTTCATGGTGGCCCCTTCCCCAGAGGCCATGCGAATATGGATGGATGTCATAGTAACAGGCGCCGAGGGCTACACGCAGTTTATGACCTGAGGGGAAAAGACGACCAGAGGCCGGCCGGCAGACCGCCAGAGTGGGCAGCACTCGTCAAGTCTATTGATTCTTTCAGCGAAACCTGAACTTCAGCTACACTCTCAGCTCTCGGCCCACGCTGATTGACTCGTGCGGACTCGGTTTGGATGGACGGAGGAGGACAGTGATCTGCTATTGGTGGGCAGATAACAAGGTGCTCAGAAGTACCCGAGTGGTGCAAGAGAGACTATTACACAACTGCTCTTTTTTATTGTCATTACTGCTATTGTTATTATAGTTATTATTATTATTCACTCATTCATTGATGTTAACAGTTATCCATGTTTCGTTATCACTTCGGGTCTGCCCATGCCAACATTTCCGTGTTATCATTGCCTTGAATTTGTTTTAGGGGAAATGCAAAAGGGATTTAATTGATATTTTAATTGATAAATTTAAAACCACTTTTCGAGGCACATTTCTTGGGCATTCGTCTTTGCATCACACATTATATGTTCAGACTCTTAACAGTGTTAACATCATCAAACCATAACAACTTAGCCTCCTTATCTATTTTAGCAGTTACAGGTGCCAACACTTAAAGCAGCATCGGTTCCCTGTAAATCAGAATGCAGCGTGTGTCGGTTTCAGAGCGGTACTGCCATACAGAATGACATGTTATTAATGAGTATTGATGTCTGAGTTGTAAACTGCTGCACTCCTGTATTATGTTCACTATGGAAAAGTAACGTTATAATAATCTACTGTTGTCTATATTGTCTGATATGGAAAATGCATTAGCTGCTTTTTTATTCAAAAATATATTTTAAATATAATGTTTCGTACATGTTGAATTACATGAAGCAGAGCGCTGGCGGTTGGTTTTCTACATATTGTTCACTCCAGAGCATGTCTGGTGGGGGACCATTTTAGCATTTCTTCTTTGATGTTTTTTCTTGTCTGTTTTTAATATAAGTCATGCCAAAGTATAACCTCAAAAGTCCAGAATTACATTATGTCGGAAAACTAATACAAATACTAATACAAATACAGTAATTATACATATATATATATACATATATATATATATATATATATATATAAATATATATATAAAATCTCAAGTTATGCTGTTTTTGACATTTTGTGTCATTTTTTTTTGACAGAATATGAATCTCGCAGTTGTTTTTTAATTTGTGGCCAAATTGAACTTTTAGTTAGTCAATGTAAAAATAATTTATTTCAGGTAATTTTGGAGTATTTCTATTGATCCATTTATCATGACATTTTGACACAGTGTAAAGAACAACTGCCAGATACACAAAATGTCAAGAGATCAAAAACAGCAAAAATATAGAGACAAGGTTTTTGTCTGTATATGTACATATACACACATGTATGTACGTGTGTGTTTATGTGTGTGTATTTATATATATAATGTGAGTAAGGAACAGTAGTGATTATGGGACATGGCCATACGTGCCTTACCAAGTGCTTCTCTCGTTTCAGGGCTGCAGCTCTTCACTTTTGATTTCTACTGTTTAATTACATAATCAGTTTAAAAGCATCTAATATGTTTCTATATACCAGGAATATAGACGTATAGCAGTGCGATGTATAATCTGTATGATCTATCTTGAGTTTGACTGAAGCAATATTCTTAACAAAACAGCACCCGTGCAACAACACACACAAACACTCACATGCCAGATATGTACCCTCATAAGCTCTGATGATGTGAAGTGTGTGGATACCAGGCCCAAATAAAGCATAACAAAGCCTTTGTGTGTTCACCGTGTTGTTTTTCAGTCCGATTCTTCTTACTGAATTCACCTGAATGAAAATGAGTGTAAATGTACAGCAGTGCATTTGTCCATTCTCCTACAGGCTGTAGGTCACTAATCAACACCATCTTTGTACTCCACTCTTTAGACCTTACGCAGGTCTCTGGCACACCATGCTTATGCTTATGCTTGTGCTGCATATGCACTGAGGTCACACAACCTTTCACCATCACATGTCAGTCCTCAGGCTACCAGGGGTAATTATCTACAATAGACGAGCGAATGCAGGTTAAACAGAGTTTGCTCATGCAGGTATGTGCCAATTACAGCTCACTTACACTTAATCTAGCCAGAGAGGTCAGTGTAGGCTGCAAAGGCTGTGATCACTTCACTCCAGCCTTCAGGTTTCCTCACAGTAAGGACACTGACGCACTTGTGAACGAGGGAAAGTCTGGTGAAAACACCACAAGGCCACATGGAAACACTAAGAAACACATGGAAAAGAGACACGATTATTTGTCTTTGTCCCAATTTATCTTTGTCCCATTTGATATCCTAAACTTGTATCTACAAATTAAAGTCAGTTTGGACAGACAGGACAGTTTTTCTAAATGTCCACTAGAGGTCACTGTTTTACAGCTCACGCTTATGCTCTGAGATTTTGTGGGAGTCTTTCTCTCTATCTCTCTCTCTCTCTCTCTCTCTCTCTCTCGCTCTCTCAGTGTGTGTATGGGGGCCTCGGGGCTTTGGGCTTGTTTTCCTCGCCGCCTTTGCGCCTCCACCATCACCACAACAGTTAAATGTGCAACTAACAAATGTCATCAGCGATCTTAACGAGCCCATCTGTCTGCGGCAGCGGAGGAGGCCCTCCAATTAATTCATCACTTGTTACAATTTCATCTGCTTTAAAGTTCTCATCAGAGCCCTTACAGATAACACACAAGAGCAGCATGTTAAAAACAGAGCACTTTTTTTTAACTCTTACCATCTGCCATCCGTCATTTATGTTTTAACATTAGTCCCTTTAATTCAGGGCTATTATAACTATTCATTTTTGACTGATAAGGGTTCAGAATGTACCACAGTATGCCCAGGTCTGTACAGTCCATATAGGAAAACTAAGCAGCAAACAGCCCATTGTGAAATCACTGTATTTGTGATGTCACAAAAGTGTAGCCCCGCCCATTAGACTGCTTTTTGATGTCATTTACATATTGTCACGGTCACAGAAAAAACCTAAATCTTCATTTTTGCCTTTTTTTTCTTTTACTTTTTACTTTATTTCCATGGTGAGTGGACCAATAGAAATGCTCCAAAATGACTCAAATATGCATATCTTATATTTACTTTACCATTAAAAGTTAAGATTGTTATTTCCTTCTTTTGCTGTGGAATAGTTTGGAGATATGAGGTTATATATATTTATTTATGTGTGTGTGTGTGTGTGTGTGTGTGTGATGCAAAAACAGAGATTCCATAGATTCCACTTTCTAGCTGGTCGAACATGGGTCCTTTAAACATAGTCAAATGTTTAAGAACATACAGTATATGTCCAAATGTTTGTGGATACCACTTCTAGTGAATAGACTCAGCAAATGCACACAGACACACACACACACACAGCTGTGGAGCAGTGGAACTGTGTTCTCTGGAATGATGGATGATGCTCCATCCGTTACTTTGGGATGAGTTGGGGAGTTTGGGATGAGGTAGAGTGGTGATCATCCAACATCCTGACCTCACTAACTCTCACGTCACTGAATGCAATTAAATCCACATAGCAACGCTCCAAGATCTAGTAGAACGCCTTCCCTAGACAGTAGAGACAGTTACTCCATCTAAGGCAGGAACAACCCTTTTTTAATACCCTTGATTTCAGAAGAAACAATGAATGAGCAGGTGTCCCAATACTTTTATTGAATTAACAGAATTGTTGTATTCAACTAATAGTCAGCTGCCTTAGTTTGAGGTATCCAAACTCCAAAATAACTGAACTCATGATCAAGGTTAATCTTACACTCAAGTAATGACGCTAGTAACTCAGTGGTTTGTACTTTGCTAACACCTAATTCACCAGGAAAATGGCCTCGACTCACCTGCCCTCGTACATGGACACCATGCCTGACAGGGTTATAAACATAGGTCTTTGTGTTCTTCAACACTCTGGATCAAGAAGTGGCAGCAGAACCGAAGCAAAACTGCTGATCCACTAAAAAAAAATATGCCATATTTTAGTCACCTCAGAGGTACTTGGATGGATGAATGAAGATGATGATGTTCAGGGAGGAACCCATGTTTAAGCCAGCGCTAAAAAGATTGCTGACACAGTCACATCCAATTTTTTTTCTCAAATCAATGGAAGTAATATGGAATTTCCTTCCTTTCCAGCAGTAACAACCTCTATATGTCTGGGAAGGCTTCATACTAGATGTTGGAACATTGCTGTGAGCTACTGATTGCGTTCAGCCATCAAAAGCATTAGTGAGGTCAGGTACTGATGTTAGATGTTCAGGTCTGGGTCACAAATACCACCTCAACTCACCCCAAATGTTCCGTACAGCCCAATAACAGGGGGCTCCATACCCCTCTTGAGCATTTTGGCTTTAGGTTCAAGTCCAGCACTGTTTGCTGATTTCCTTCCTCGAACAGACCTACAAAACCTGGCAATTAACAGGCGAGTGTAGCAGGAAAAGCAAAATACTGTGCAGGAATCCAGCCCTCCAGGACTGAAACTGCCCACCCTTGCTCTAGAGTGCCCCATTCTATTGAATTTTCTAGAAGTGGGTTGGGGGCACATTTAAAATAGTTAAATGTACTAATTAGAATCTGGATACTTTTGGACATATGGTGGTTAGGCTTGAGCCAGCTCTTGATTATCTCTTGGGTTTTTTGGTCACTTCACTATCGTGGCACCAAAAATATTTGGACCAAGACAGACCAAGTAGATGTTCAATAAGGAATCCATGTTTGATCCAGATGTCGCTGAATATCCGTTAGATGTAATGGCTTCTAAGGACTATGATAGGCATGCAATTTCTCTGGAGATGCTCTTTGAGGCCCACACAGCCATTGTCCTCAGTGACCGCTCATCGCTGGGTCTTTCAGCTCGTTTTCAGCATGTGGAACGTGTGCTCCGCTTGATGTAGATTGACTACTTTAGTTTGCTAGTCAACACTACACTTTGTGGCCCTGCAAATCTCCTTGGTTGCCAGGGTTGTGTGTTTTGTGTCATTGCCATGCACTGTCATGAGGTGAATTTCAATGACTTAAAGACATTTAGCTGTATCTGGGCAGAAAACACTTTTTAAACATTCATCATGCTGACTAAACCACCCGTGAAGATAAGCGAGGTAGCTGCTCTTTAGACTCATGCTGATATTCACTTATAAGGCGTACTGTGAAATTAAACATATGTGACGTTGGTGTTGAGGACACTTTGAAATACTCTATTTTGGTCAAATGAGGTGCAGTTTCACTGGGCATGGTTCAGATAGGAAGAGCAGCTCCTGGATTCACAGGGTCCCACTCGATTCACATCGTGATTCCATGGTTTATGTGATGTTCGTACAGCTGTTATAGTGTGCAATTGGTCTGAGCGCTTTCAGAAGAAGTCACGGTAAAGGTGCTTTCCTTCATACCTGATGTGCTGTTAAGAGTATCAAGGATCTACCATCTGGCCTCCACCCTGGGGACACCAAATGTTAATGAAGACTGTCAAGAAAAACAGGCTGCCAGCAATGACTGGAGTATAAATACGTACATATGCAGAAAGCAGAAAATGACACCAAATTCTTGCTTTTCTGTTATTAACGGTGTCCTAGAATGTCTAACTGTATTTTTCTTGGCGTAGTTGAATAATGAAAGTTTGGCACATGGAAGTGACATACCGTGAAGCTCAAAAACAGAGCTGCAGCCAGTTCAAACCCCCCCAAACCTGTTTCCTAACAGTCAGACTCGTAAACTGTACGTCCATAAACCTCGCCCAATAGCGAAAACCCTGTTAGCCCTAATCCAAGCTGGTGAAACAGTAAACTACGAAAGCGACTTCAGGTGAAAATGGTGTTGTTGATGCTGGAGAGCAGCTCAACACCTCCAGACTTCCAGACATTGCTAGTTATGGGAATATGGGTTGCTACCTGAACACCGCCTCATTACTGTGGCATTTCCTGCGCTATCGTCTGCAAAAGGGGAGCTTAAACACAGCATGCAACGCAGTGAAAGACACAGGCACATGGGGATCCACGCTATAGCTTAAAGCTAACATTAGCCCAGTAACTTTTACCATCTCTTCTCTCTCCATCACTCACTCCCTCAAAAACAAACTGGACGTCCTCAGCTGACTGCCAAACTGAACACACTTCAAAAGACGAGTACCATCTTATGTTTTACTGGTGTGGTGGATTTTTCTTTAGAAAGGAAACTACTCAAATAGAATTGTTTATGCTCTTTTTAATTTAACATAGCTTTACGCTCACGAGTCCAGGAGAGACTGTTGGCAGAAGCCTCGCTCTTAAAGTCGCATCTCAGCAGATTAACATACTCTAAACATGGTAAACATAACAAAGTCAGTACATGATTGGCTTGAAAGAAGCCTTGAATATGCAGTGTTCACTAAAGAAACGCTGCACTCTGCAACACTGAGAGAGCTGAAGGGAAGTCCTGCCCTGGCCTCTTGTTTTCTGAAGCAGATAGTCACACCTCAAGCAGTGCACTGCTTCTTCTAGCAACAGCGTCAGGAAGTCTGCTTGTGCTTCATCACAGTTCATACAGAGTTCAAAGATGCATTCATGCTAATTCTCTAAAAACAACAAGCCGAATAACAGCTTCACTAAATCACTAAATAAAGCAAAACCCAGGAAAGCAAGTGGGGGCAAGGCTAAAAGCTAACCTGGCTACAAGCTCTTCTTCTTGCTAACAGCATTTTAATAGATCAGTGCCGCAGCGATGGCTGCCCACCGCTCTGGACACGTGTGCTCCACTGCTGCGTTCCCTTCACTGGCTTTCTGTAGCTGCTGCCCACATCAGATTTAAAACCCTGACGCTGGCCTACAAAGCCAAGAACGGACCAGCCCCTCCATACTTGATGGCAATGGTCAAAAGCCCTTTGAGCTTCAAGTACGGCTTGGCTCGATCCGCCATCCCTCAAAATCCACGGAAGACAAGCGTCCAGGCCTTTTTTTGGCCTGGCACCGAAGTGGTGGAACGAGCTTCCCCTGGGTGTCCGAACGGCTGAGTCGCTCGCTGTCTTCAAACGCAGACTGAAGACCCACCTCTTCAGAGAATACTTGGACGAATAGCAGAGTACTATGGTCACCATATTGACTTGTGTTTAGTAGAGTCTAAAATTAAAGGTATCTTTGAACTATTAGTCTATTCTAACTAGCTGAGGTTTTTTCTTGGGTAAATAGCAAAGCACTTTTATAAGTCGCTTTGGATAAGAGCGTCTGCTAAATGCCGCCAAGTTCCATCTGTGTCCAACATAAATGGTGAACATGGTTGTTGTGTCTTGTCTGGGCAACACTATGCGGTAAACTCAGAAATAATAATAGGGTTTTTGTTCCAGTGTTAAAACTGTGCTATAATATGTGGTTTCTGTGACCTGTCGTAAACCAGCCAATAGAAGCAGAGCTTAGTGTTTTTCCCCCTACAAGCCTTATTAATAGCCTTATTAAACAAGGAATTTCATATCTATCTATCTGTCTATCCGTGCACGTCTGTCTGCCTCTCGCTCTCTTTCTGTCTTGTGACTGGATGTCCGATGCTGCCAGGCAGATTCAGGTATGTCTAATTTAACCAAGACTAATGCTAATATTGCTTGAATAATTTGTCACCCATCATAGCCACCTAGCCACAGTGCTATATACAGTACTTGAGCAAATGCTTATGTTGACCCGATTGGCAACTGACCCAGTTCCTACTTGCGTTACTCATTCACACTTACCCCTGCGGTTACTGTAATCAGTCCTGGCTGAACAAAAATTTACCTCCATAATCTGATATCTCGCACAGAGTCAAAATCTGACCTCTACCTGAAAACAAAAGCTTACAAAATGGGCAAAGCCTGCTGTTGTGACGTAGTTCCAATGGCTTTTAATTTAATATGTGGAAGATGAAGATGAGTCTTTCTAGCTTTAACTTCATTAAAAACTTTTTTTTTATTTAGGATTTTTGTTATTATTATTATTATTATCATTATTATTAAGGCACAAATATTTAGGATAATTGAAAAAAGTCTTTATATTTGCAATCGGGTTGACAGCCTGGTTAAAATCTTTCCATTTTAAAAGTTTTAATCTTTCAGGGTGTTTAGAGTGTACCAGCAGTCCTCGTAGTTCTCTTCATGTTGTCTAATGTTTAGGCTCTTCCCATGATTCAGATATCACAGTAATCTTCATGATGACATGCTTTACTTGCATTGCCTCATGCTGAAGTCAGACCAACAATGGACTTCAAGAGCAAAAGCCTACAATGTCTTGTCACAACTCTGTGTCTTGTGTGCTGTCCCAGATAGTCTAGCCCTCTGCTAAATCAAAATCCCCAGTGTCATATTTCTCAAAATGCTGAGTTTATTAAGTTATTCAGCTTATAGGTTGAATAGGTATTTTCATATCTATAGTTTATGTATCTCACCTGGACACTAGCTCCCACTGGAAACCACTGTTGTGCTTCTGGTCAGCATAAAGCTTTGTGTAACTCAACGTAGACCTGCTGGAGCAGTGCCAGGAGTTTATCAGGGAATAAGTAATGGGACTTTGGGAATAAGTCAGTTCAGCCTACAAGGCGCCTTACAGGGTCCAGCTATTACAACCATTACAACCACAGCTGCTTAGCAGAAAGCTGGATCATGTTTTTAGCTCACCAGCAACACTCCAGAAAGCTGGCTGACAGATGAGAGTCTTGAGAGTCTCATCAAACGAGCCTGTTGTATTTTTAGGCAGCAAAAATGTCTTACTTTCAACCTTATTGCTGGAGCTTTGCCAGGCAATGTAAGAGTGAGACTAATGCCCTCGTTGGACTTAATGTACATCCTGAGTAGCGCAACTGTCTAAGCATTGTACCTATACATTAGACTGTGACGTCAATTTAGCTTAGTCAAATAACCCACCCACTCACTCAGGACTCCCCCTATCCCAACACTAGGAGGACAAACACACGCCTCCTCCAATACATGTAAAATCAGCCACTGCCTCTTTTCGAACTGCAGACAATGTGCTTGGAAGAAAGTGTCAGATCCCTAGGGAAATGGTAAAACCACCCAGAGAGAGCATGGCCAATTGTGCCCTTTTGGACTCTGGCTGCTGATGGTGAAGCAGAATGACCTGGGATTCGAACTCGCCATCCTCAGGCCATAGTGTCAGCGTCTTAGTCTGCTGAGCCACTCAGGGCTCTTGCTAAGGGCATAATTGACCTTTTAGGATGAGCCCACACTCACCCAGAAAAAGCCCAGGCCCCAGGAGCTGTACAACACATGCGTTACCTGCGGTGCCACCGTACCACCCTCACTACATTTAGTCTCTCTAAATCCATATTAAACACATCCCAAATGGAGAACTGTCTCAACCATTTTCTTGCTCTCACTCTAAAACAGAAGGTTCTTTAATGATACTGTAACACTTTTGGCTTTTAAAGAGAACCATTTTATTAATTATTAATTCTATATTTTATTAGTTCTTATTAGATCTAATTCTATTAGTTTTATATAAAACCCCATACAAATTAACAACCAGGCAAATAATGATTTAGGCATCCACATATTTTTTTGCTGTCATAATTTTATACAGAACCATTGTGTTTAAAGGTAAAGGTGCACGTATTTGTCACTGTACAGCAAAATGTGTCCTCTGCATTTAACCCATCTGTGGTAGTACATACACACATACACACACACACACACACAGGTGGGCAGCCAACTCCAGTGCCTGGGGAGTGCCACAACCCGGTTATCAATAGCCCGGCGCTCTAACCGCTGAGCCACCTCTGAAGAACCCTTAAAGAAGAATTTTTTGAGAGTATGTAGACAGGCAGAGTATTAGCATTAATGTTTAGTTTTCTGTGATCAGATAATCACAGTATAGAACCCGCTAGTAACTTGCTCATCCTGCTGTAAACTTTATTGCCCTCCAGATACAATCACTGAAAATAGTGTTTTACTACTTCAGACAGCTCCCGACAAACAAATCCAATCGGAGTAGAGCTTAACAGAGAGGCTGAAAAATATTTAGCCAGTTTAGCGATTAGATTTTTAGCGATTAGATTAGATTCTAATGTCAATGAAAGAATAAATGTGTCAACATAAGATACTACTTAGTTAACATTATAGAGCAGGGACTGTAGTAACCGCCACCCACAACAAACCAAACCAAAAAACTGTACACATGGGAACTACATGGGACATGGGAGGTATTGCATGCAATATGTTACACACTTATCACTGCACTCATTGCATCACTCTGTTGCAGCCTGCCATTTTTAGTGGAAGGGGAGGGGCTATCAGAAGCTGCAGCTGTTTCTAAAGTTTCTAAAAAGCTGACGCACCAAGTCGGATGGGTACTGTCATGTACAAATGTTAGATCTCTTTATCCTTCAGGTTTTTATTTTAAAACTGCTGGATATTTGTGTTGGGGATTTGTACAAGTAATCTGCTAACCCCGTACTCATTATGTAACATCTATTTAAGCAGTAAACACCACTCACAGGACCAAACAGTACTCTCAGTACCAGTGATCAGAGATGGGTTCAAGAGGCCAATGGACACAAGCATCTTTGCAGACCCCCAACCCTCACACTCTGACAATAATGCAGAGGTAGATCTGAAACTGAAATTTAATTAGTAGCTCATGTGTGTTTGTGTGCCCTCTCTACAGTGCTGGAACAAATGGAATAATGTAAACAAACAAAGTGATTCATTCTTAATGAATGTGCATTAGTGTCTCATTTCTCACACATACTACACCATTCTGGTGTTGGGGGCTGCTAATTATTTTAAGTCGTACAAATAATAGATTTTAAAATGTGTGTGTAGTTATTTGTAGAGAGCTAAGGGGCTTGCTGTTTACGTTCTAATTGCAGGAGATGAGAGGCTTTTCTTATTTAGTCACTACATCTTTCTAGGGAGGACAAAACAGGCAACATAAAAAAATAAATATACAAATAAAAAAGCAAATACAATAGTTAACTAAATAAAATATCACACAATTATAAATGAATAGATTTTGGTTACAAATAAATATATAATTTAAAAGTATATTGATTATACCTTATAATTTAACACTGCATGGCTTTGACATTATGCAAGACATTATGCTAACATTAAGTTAGCATCAGGCAGAAAACATTTATTATCTTCACATCTGATTTCAGTTCATTTGCACTATCACCACTGGACTATACACAGCTAGTGTATTGTTGAGGCCTACTGGTCATATTTTAACCTGCAGTTATTATCAAGCTTAAAATTATGGTCAAAATATGAAACGAGTATATTGCTTATATTAGTTTTGCATGGTTTTGAGAGCAATATTTTGGGCATGTGTTTAAAAAAAAATGTAGACGAGTATCCAAAGCTTGTGTGCTGCTCTTTAGGCCACCTCTATTCAAAACATTAGCTAATGCCCACCAGGAAATGCTTACTCCAAAAGGCTCATTGTTGATAGTGAGCTGAGCAGGCAGGTTTGCCAGCTGTAGCATTTAGCTCAAAAAACAAAAGTTATGTTTTTTTGTGTTAATATTATTTAATCACAAATTAATCACATTAATGTTTAATACAAATTTACTTTGACCATCACTATTTAATATGATGGCAATTTAGTCATTGTTCAGTGACAGGGGGGTTCTGTTTGGTAATCTGTTGTTCCTGTTTAGCCCAAAATGTTGAGTTTGAGAGGATGCAAACTGTGAACAGTGTTGGGGAAATGTACTGCAAAATGAAGCGGTACAGTCATGTAATTCCTTTTTCCTGTAACGAAGTAGTGTAATGCATTACTGTTTAAATGGTTGAATACAGCTACTACCCTACTATCAATAATGTGTGATGAGTTGTAATACAAACAGGTGCCATTTCTACTTACAATTTTCTAAATATTTATCAAGAACATTGATTTTCTTTTATCAATTAAATTACAGAAGTTAATCCAATTTTGCATCTCTGTTTTGTGTGACAGGGTGGCTGAGTTGAGCTTTATGGGCCCCGTGTAACATAAAAAACCCAACAAATTAATATAAATAAATATCAGAACTTGTTTTGTTTTGTTCCTGGCTGCTACAAAGTCTCAAATTATGTCAGTTGTCATCTTTGTTATGTCATTTAAAGCAACAGTACATTATTTATATTCAAAACAAGTTAGTGTGACAGGGTGGTAAGTCAAACTGAGGGATGTACACAAATAATAAAAGTGTTTTATAATATATTTTTATTTTAAATAATAGACACATAAACAATTTAGAAAATAATAAAGATGTAAGTTTAAAAATAACATTTATTTTAAATATATTACGATGCAAATGCCATGTTGGTCAATATGGACATGAAAATTGCCATGTCCTAATGAACAATTATTAAACATAGTATGTTAGAACATAGTTTTCCCCCTCATATTATGTTAACAAAAACACTTGAGGTAATGGCTTTAGGCTTTGGAAATACATTTGGCACTTTTTCTTTGCCTAAAGCATCTCACTGAATGTTGCAGACACAAATTGCACCTGTTTCCTAGAAAGACTCGTATAGACTCATATAAGACTCGTATTGGAAGTTATAAGCAACATTTATGAAATGCTTCAGGTCTTTTAAAATAAGAAGTTAAACTATCCAAATGCTTTCGGACCTCAGTGTCTGTTCGCCACTGTGCACAAAGTGAATACAACACCTACTGAGTGACTCACGTCTGGTGGTGCTATGAGAGCAGTGCCACTGTTGCAGTTCAGCTAATAACGCTGGCAGCCACATGGGAGTCAAAGACGTCCCACTTTGAAGCTGCTTCAAGAGACTGACACCCCCAACTGAGTGAACCACGGGGCTCTGCAGCTCAGTACACGCGAGTACAGTAGGGATTACACATTCAAACACCAGCCAGACAAAAACACACAAATGTAAAATAAAGACAAAAACTCACTCATTTAACTGGGCTATTAATAACTACACAGGAAGCTGTAGGCTGGATTGCGGTACCCTTGGCCAGAACAGATAATAAGGGATACTTTAAGCAAGTGATGGATAGTAGTGTATTATTAGATCAGTGAAAGTACAATACTGTACTATTCTACAGAAAAATACATTTTAAAAAACCCTATAAAAGGTTAACCCCTTAAACAGCCTATAGCCCCAGCAGTTTGTCACATGTCCCTATAGTTGAATATAGCTGAATAATATGCTTTAGTGCGTAAGGGGTTAAATACTATATGACACTTTTTTTTCAGTGACGGTATGTACAAAAACCAAAAAGTTTTACACAATTTAACATACAATTGTTTATTTCCTGAATTGAACATATTGGAAAATGTGTTACATTAGGTTACATGTACACAATAATGTTTTATTTTTTCAAATTTGTTAAATTCAATAATTAAATATAAATGATACTCTAAAAGTGACTTATTTTCACTTAAGAAAGTAATTTGAACAGGGGTGCCCAAACTTTTCCATGCATGATGTATATAATATATCCTGTATTGTGAAAAGATTTTGTCCTCTGTCTAAATCCCTGAAAACTCTGTTTGCAATTACTGTTTGAAGCACGTCTGTAATTAGAATTTTTTGTTTATTTAATTCAGTAGAATTCTGCTTTTATTTAAACTACAATATTACAGAACATATCTTGTTTTATTACTTAGTTTTGGTTGGCAACAAAAGAGTTACATTTGTTAAATGCACTATGAAAAAGTGACCAGTCAGGATTTTGTTTCCTGCGGTAGCTACGCAGACATAGTCAGGCGAGTTCTCCTATTGGTTAGGACTTCACTGTTAGAACTGAAGACCTAAAGTATAACAATACTGTTATAAAGTGACTGTGGAATCAACCAATCACATTCAGTGGTTTTTCAATTTTCAGTGCTTATGATCTCTAGGGCATAGAGTAACTGACCGCACCCATTGGCCCCACCTACTGAAAATCAAACATACTGGTCTGACCTATTGAATGTCAAAAATATGGCCCACAGGGATGACAAAGGTTCAAATTAGCATTTGAACCTTTTATCCATCCCAATTATCCAAATCCACTCGTTAGTACTCTCCCCCTGTCACATGTGATGCTCCTGACACTGGGAAGGGTGAGGACTGACACATGCCTCCAGCCACCACCACCACTCTTCAAACTGCCACCAATGCAACATCACCAGGCAAATAATGCACTCGTAAGAAACCATATCTATTGGCTAGCAAATGCCCATGCTAGTCAGCATCACACTTAATTGATATCTGGAGAGAGAGTCAGTATACCCACCCTGAAAGAGCATGGTCAGTTGTGCTCTCTAAGACCCTGGCTGCTGATGACAAATAGCATGACCTGGGATTCGGCTCGCCTAGGCACTGATAGTATAATAAACACAACCAAGGTAGCTATTCAAAAAGCCCACCTCCCAAAATCCCACCTCCCAACTTCACGATACATCATCAGAAAGGAAGGTTTAATTTTTAAACGGGAAAACCTCGCTGCGGAAACAACTGCAGCCCGCTGCGCGAAGTCGGCAGGCATGTTTACAACAGATGAAACGACAGTTACAATTTTCATTTTGTCCAGAGGGCCCCTTTAAAGTCTTAATTAGGGTGGATAGAATGAAACTCCACCCCCATGTAATTTACACCCAGCCCCCATATCACTGTATAGCACTGTCCCAGTACCTGGATGCTAACTGAATTCACTATAATTAACCGTACCAGAGCTGCATGGCAAAAAAAAAAAAAAAAAAAATGCTAGGCATGGGGAAAAATAACTCGGTGAGCTTGTTGTCCTTGAGTGCCTTTTCCTCTCTGCCTCGCCTCAGTATGTCTTAGGAACGATAAAGCGAGGCTGGGGCAACCCCTCGGGAGCGGTGAGACAAATGGGCTTCACTCACAATCAAACAACTGTTAATTCTCCCTCCCGAACACTCCGAGGAACCACAAAACAAGACTGCACCACTCGCACGCAAACTACACCTCTGCCTGCCTCTGTTAATTGCTCAAACTGAAGTGTATTTGTTTAAACTGACTCGTTAGACTCATTATGTGATCTGTGGGTGCTTGATGAAGGCCACAAGAAGGAGAAGAAGGAGGAAAAGGAGCCGTTTGTGCAGGGAGACGTGGTGCTTATTTAGTGAAACTCCCCAGAAACCCCAGTTGAGTGAGGGAAAATGAAACAAAAGAAATACTGCTGAGATTTCGCTGGGTTTGCTGGTCCCTGTTGGTCCAAAAAGAAGAAGAAAAAAAGAGAAGAAAAGGGAAAAAAAGCACATTGTATGGTTAGCTGTTTGATACAGTATCAAGTCACTCTGAAACTTCAGATGTTTTGATGGAATGTGCAAGAGACTGAGAGAGAGGGAGGGAGAGAGAGAGAAACTTAGAGACAACAATGAATTCCGAGAGAGGTGGTGATGAAATTGTGATGTAACTGCTACTAATATGTGCCATACATGAAGTTGGCGTGCTGTGCTTGCTCCCTCACCCGCTCCTCACACACTTCCACTCTCTCACACACACACACACTCACACACACAGGCATAAACACACATGATGAGCAGGAGGAGAAGCAGTGGGGTAGGGTGGGATGTGGGGGGAGGTTCACACTTCTTATTGGCCAGAAAAACAAACATACACACATAAAGGGCTCCAGTGTGGCTCTTGGTGAAGTTTCGCTTTTCAATTATTTACCACCCCAATGTAGCCTATAGTAGTCTAAGCTTTCCCTTCGGAGAAACAGCTCCATGAAATTGTGTACATGAGCGCCTTTGACTGGGTTAGACGTGGCCAGCCAGGGCTTAAGCTGTGATTTACCCTTCTAAAGGGCATTTTGGAATCCAGACTAACCTCTGATTAATCAACGCTGATGCTGAAGTGGGGCTACGGCTACATGTGCAGAATCAGCTATTGTTTCACAATGTGAAACCACTGAGAGGGAGGGGAAAAAAGGAGTGTAAAGTAAGGGGAGAGAGATGCCACAATTAAAGGGCCCATGTGCTGTATGTTCTTTTCTTTTTTTTATTAAAAAGACCATAGACCATTAAAGCTACACTTAAATAGTCTATGATGTTTCATGTAGCAAATTTTGCAAAATAATGTAGGCAATTTTAAATGGACCTGAATCTCCAACCTCTCTTTATCTCTTAAATATGCTCTAATAGAAAACTGTATTTATATTGGCATAGTTGGCATAGCATAAATAGAGTTAGTTACACAGGCATGCTATACAGTGAACCTCAAACATAACCAAAGCACAGGCCAATTCCAAAACCCCAATTTATTTATGCCTCCAAAATTTACACACACCCAGCCCACTAGTGAAAGCCTCTTTTGGCTAAACGCTTTAAAGCTTAAGCTTAAAGCAGAGCTCATTTTTTTGTGAGTCCATTATAAGGGAAATCTGAGGCAAAATTACAGGGGTGTACATAGGCTTCTAAAACAGCCTTGACACTTAATCTAAGCAATTTTCATCACAAAGTCACATAATCGTTTCACATATATACAGTGTATCAACAGTGAACGACTTCAACATTTCACTAAATGCAATCTGTGGCATCTTTAAACATTAAATAAAAACATTTTCTTTATTAATTAAACAAATTTTTCGTGATTTTGCTAGATGGTTATTATGGTATCTCAGGTTGTTGCTAGCATGTTGCTAAGAGGTTGATGTGGTACCCCATGTGGTTAGGTGGGTTTTACTAATGTAAACTTTTGCTCGTTTATCTCGTTTGCTCAAAAAAATTACGTAGAAACCGTCTGTACATTTAAAACAACAACAGCAGACTAGGTGTACAATATATACACGTGTCCACACACACACACACACATTACCCTTATATTCCTTATCACACACAGAGAACGATATATGAGGGAAGAATTTGATTTGTTAATTTTCTTCATTTGGTATTTATATATATTATAAATATATACAAGGTTCTTGTGTGTGACCAACGGCACGGCCAATCATCAGTGGTAGAAGACAATCTAAGCCAGGAGTGCAAATTAGTCACAAGATCAGAAAAGTTCTATTAATAAAGTGTGCAGTGCAAGTGCACTCCACCAGCCTAATGTTCAGGTATTACAGCCTTAGAGTTCAAGTGTAAAAGTGCATACAGCTAGTGGAGCTCAGTGTGTGCAAACTAAAAGGATCAGGGTTCAGATCTGCAGGGGACTGCAGGGGATCTGAAAATACCATCACTTTGGTCTAAAATAAGTGATGTAAGTGAGTAAAGAGTGAACGTGTCCCAGGCTCTTTAACAGCAGAGCAAATTAAACTAAACTCCAAAACAAGGTAGAGCTACAAGAGCAGTTCATGAGTACAGCAGCAGTGAGCTATGGTTCTGTCACTTCACAGGCAGGTGCAGGACAGTTTACCCATCTGTCCCTGCATGGCTCCTGAAGACATTCCGAATGAAGGAATTCAATCAGCTGCAGTTCCCACTGCTCACATCCTGGTCTCAGTGTGGCAGGAATATCAGGGTACTGTTTTTGGAGGCTGTGGAATGGAATGCAGAGAAAGGTTCATTAAGATACACTGCATAAAAGCACAAATTCACAAGGAAAAGTTGATTCGGCCTAAAGGTTAGGGAAGTGGGCTTGGCACCGGATGGTGGCTGATTCAATCCCACTCACCAACAGAAAGTGGAGGTGCAGCACTTTCTCCTCCCTCGACATTCACGGCTGAGGTGCACTTGAGCAAGGTGCCCTTGACCTAACCTACAGTTGCTCCCTGGGAGCTGAGGTGGCTGTCCACTGCTTTGGGTATGTGTGTGTGTGTGTGTGCTCACTACCCCTAATGACCAGTGTGTGAGTGTAAGTGTTCACTGCCAGGGATGGGTTAAATGCTCAGGTTGAATTCCATTGTACTGCTGAGCAATGGCTGTGAAGTGTGTTTCTAATATTCTGATTTTTCACATTTTGACACTGAGATGAGATAAATCTACAGTATTTTATAGATGTTCATGGATAATTATCTTGAATTCTCTCAAAAAAGCAACTGACTTAAAATTTTTGAATATATAGAACAGAACCAACTCTCTCTCTTTTTACCTTCTCCGAGTAAATGGCCACCCAGCCCGACCTGCTGGAAGCAGGCCCCCCACCCACCACCACCCATAGCAGACCAGCGGCTCACCCGCCTACCACTGCTACCTGCTTAGTGACCATGTTAAAACCATCTGTTATACCTGGTTTGGCATTTTTATCATTAATGTTTAAATAGTTCTGACCAGAGGAGGACGGGTCGGGTCCCCCTTGTGAGTCTTGGTTCCTCCAAGGTTTCTTCCTCCAGCTCTGAGGGAGTTTTTCCTTGCCACTGTCGCCGTTGGCTGCTCACTGGGGGTCTTTGATCCTTCATGTCTTACGTTATTTTCTTCTTTCTTTTTTGTCTCTGTCTTTTATTAATCACTATTTATGTAAAGCTGCTTTGTGACGACATCAGTTGTAAAAAGCTATACAAATAAATCTGACTTGACTATATAGTAATAATTAATAAAAATGCTTTGATTTAACCTGTCCCTTTGGTCACATTTTTTTCAGGGGTACCATCATTTTTGTCCAGGCCTGTTTCATGAGTTTATTTTTGAAATACTTAGCATGGTTCAAAATCAATGTCAGATTTTCATTTGTTAATTTTCATAGAATTTCTATTTATTACGGTACCCTAATTAAGAGATTAGGGTACCAACAGTTTTGTCCATGTGTGTATGTGTGTATATACACAACAGTCCTTACTCATTTTTACATGTTCTGACTTGCTGAGATGTGTCGTTTTGCAGTGTAGGCCTAGACATGTGCAGACGCAGGCCTACGAGCACGAGCGTTTGAAATGCTGGCAAAAATACATAGCCATCAAAAATTGACCGGACAAAAGTAGACGGAACTGAGTAAACGGAACTAGTTACTACACACAGTAATTGAGGTACCCGTCAAAATATGTGTGTGCGAGTGTGTGTGCTGACTTTTCTCTCACGCTCTGCGCAAACACGGCGCCCCCGCGGACCAATTAACGCGCGGTGAGCTGGGAGAGTCAGCGCTTTTCCTGGGAGAGCTGGTGCTCTTCAACGCGCCGTTATTATCTCACCGCCGCGCGCGTTACGACCGCGGTCACGAAGATTGCATCAGGGCCTCACTTTTACCACTGCGAGGCTCAGCCGACTTACGAGAGGCACGGAGGGGCAGGTTGGGGGAGAAACAGCACGGTGGGGTGGGGTGGGCTGTTTGGGATGGGGGGTGGGGGGGGGGGGGGGGTTACAGTATCACACTAACATCCCTTTGATCCAGAAGATAGGCAGGAAGGTCACATGACAAAGAGTGAGGCGCAGGCTGGTGTACTAAAGCGCTGCTCTTCATCTGCACTGAACGCAGCTGGGCTAGGTGTGTCTCAGCCGAGCCTTTATTCTGAAGCCTAGCTGTGGATGCACTGTACAAGTTACCCCAGGTTCACTCTTATCCAGAGCGACTTACAAGGTTCCTCGTATTACAGATGTGGGCCAGTGTAGTGTTAGGAGTCTTGCCCAAGGACTCTTATTGGTGTAGCGCAGCACCCACAGTCACCCAGACCAGGAATCGAACCCCAGTATTCCACGTGGTGTGATAGCTCACTGGCAGGTAGTGGTGTTATCTGTTGCGTCACACCAACCACTCATCACCCTAATGACTTCCCACAATGCACTTCAAAAAGTGAGGGACGGGTGTAGGCCCCTAATTGCCAACTGACACAGACTGTACCACAGATTACACTGCTGTCCTATCACTGTGTGTAAGGGTATTTCTTGAGAATAGCAAAGCTTTAGCACGGACAGATTCAGATTTGTTAATAAATGTAGTGTATTTTTTATTTTTATATTTAGATAAGATTAGATTTGTTATTGTCTCTATATATTTAATACTTAATTTATGATATTTATTTGGCAAAGCTGTATCTTCCTGGCTCATCTCATTTGATATATTCTATCTAATATTCCATCCTACTGTTTTATGTGAGTGAACAGTTCTCAAAGCATTTCACTGGTGCTAGGTGTGCTGTGTACATCTGTGTATGTGACAAATAGAGCTTTGAACGTTGACCTTGTTGCACTTTGAACTTGTAGAGACTGCACAAGTTTTCCATTGGAGGTATGCAAGGAGGAAACCGTTTTTGTAGGAAAAAAAAAAGACAAAAAACAATCAGAGCAAGACTTAAGATTCATCTGTCCAAAGTCTATGTCTAGGTGTTCTCCAACAAACGTTAGTGCTTCTCTGATGTTTTTATTTATTTAGTATTATTTTCTGACAGCAGGGTTTCCTCCAAGCTCACCCCCCATCGAAATCAAGCTTGTGCGGTCTCTTTCTGATGGTAGATGCTGTAATTTGACGTCAACTGTGGCTTCAAGAACTACCCGTAGATCCCGTGATGACATTTTAGGATTGTTGGAGCCTTTTTTACGCATCCTGCGCTCTGCTCTTGAGATGAACTTGCTAGGAATCAGAATCAGAATCAGAAATACTTTATTGATCCCAGGAGGGAAATAGCAGTTGTTACAGTACCAACCGTTCATGTAGGAATAAACACTGTATAAATACAATACATAAAATAAAATACATTTGAACAAAGTGATAAAAAATGTAGACAAATGTACAAAATGTACATAAATATAAATCCTATGAATATAGTAAAGTGGCATTGGTAATAACCAAATATTACCAATTATTATTATTATAGGACAGCCTGACCTGGTCATGTAAGCAGTTGTTTTAGTTTAGCTCTTTGGATCTGGCTATGGTGATCCACTTACCTCAACAATCAAGAGCAAACCAAACTTAATGTTTAAGGTTTAAAGAAGACAAACTCCTCTAAAATCCCCTCTAATGAAGTTCTAATAATCTGCAGCTTATTCTAATGGTTGATATTTAAAGTAGTGATACCTTTTTCTTTACAGGTAAAACAGTATTTTTATTAACTACATTTTACAAATGATTTTATAAAGAAATGTCTTCAGTTGTATGTCTTTAGTCACATTACCTCCATCTCCCAATATTGTTCAAATGAAGAGCAAATATCTGTATGTTTGTGTTAAAACAGCAAAGGCCCATGTACTATGCTTTTTCATGTGACTATAAATTTAGATCAAATTTATAGAAAAAAGATACAGTATTTATTTAAAGGGATAAGATGGAAAAAATATTTGAATTTCATGCAAATACCGCTAAAGTTTTAAAATGAATTCAAGGGGTTTGTGAAACCAGACACATTTATATATTCACCTTATTCTGCCACGCCCACTTTCAAGAGTTTGTTTTTTTGCGATTTTGCATAGAATTTCTGGTCATTTTATATGAAATGGTTTCATTACGTGCACGCAGTCTAACACTGATCATTAAGTAGCTTACTACGCTAACCCAACGTTCCAGCGCCTATATGTCTTACCATTTAGTGGACGGGAAACTCGGTTCTGAAGCTCTGGTCAAGCGGACACGTTGGGTGCTTGTGAGGCTGTCGGGTAAGATGTTAGCCGCGAGCTAAAAGATTCAAAAGCACCAGAGATTTCTCTGTGTAAGGATGTTCTGATGTTGGTTTTCCTCCACAAAATTATGTGTGGATGTTTGGTTGGATATATACCCCCCCACCACCCCACCATCAAGTCATGTAAAATAAAGGGGACTGTTCACCTGTTCAGTGTACAGCAGTTTAGCCCGGTCTGTTTTAGTCTGGACTGCTTTTTTAAATGAAACACAGCACAGGCTAATCAGAACAGGCATAATTTACACACACTGACGAGCCAAAACTCTGCATGTCGGTAAAACAACTCATTCTACAAATACCTCTAAAGGCATCCTGTGGTATCTGGCACAGAGGCGCTAGCAGCCGATCCTGGAGCTGCCATTGATTGGACTTGTTGCGCCAGCACATCCCACAGGTAATCACCATGCACATTCTCGGCTGTTTATGTGATGTTAAAGACAACTCCAAGTTACAAGGTCTGCTTCCAATGCCAGTGTGCCCATTGTAGGCCATAGAGGATAGAGGTTAGTCGCATCATACACAGCAGACAGCAGGTAAACTGTGTGTTGAGACACATCCCTCATATAGCTCATACAGCTCTATCATTAGATGTTCAAGAAATTGAAGTCGCATTTAGTTGGTTTGGAACAGATAGGATAGCATTTCTTGCCCTCGCATGTCGATGAGCCCTGGGCAGGCAAACTGCCCATTTCTCACACAACCTACATGCCCACTACAAGAACCGACTGTAGAGTTACTGTCTACTATACATTCAGACATTTACATTGGTCGTTGTTACAGAATAATTAACCCTATTAACTTCATCTGTGTTGGTTCATTGGTTTGTAAAGACCATGTTCATACACATCTTATGCAAAACTCATCACATAACACATTTTGTGTTTGATTTTTAAACAAATGCTCTCCAGGACACAAACTTATATATGAACAATGTCTGCATGTTTTCATCAAGCTACATTTTTAAAGTATGTTACATTCAGCAGTTTAAAAGTACTTGTGCTTTAGAATGTGTAGAAGTGTGTCTCTCTAGAGGTTGTGAAATTATTTTCACTTAGAAAAGCACATGTATTGGGTTGTCCATGCTTTTGCATATATAAAGAAATAATAATAAGAAAGAAATATATAGAAGGGTCACAGATAGCATGTCTCTTTTGCAGGCTCCAATTGATATTTTTGATTTCTGAACAAATTTACAAACCTTTAGTAATATAGATCCCGTGTCCCAACTAATATTTGGTCTAGGCGTGTGCTATGTTTGCCATTATTACACAATTTTGATTTAAAATGCTGTATAGTTGAGGACTAGACCCTTTCTAGGAAACGTCTTTCCAAGAAACTGGCCCATGGCGTAATGTGGGGTTGTAACTGAACAGAAACACGATGCTGGAAATGAACAGGCAGTGTGTTCTAAATAGATATGAGTAGGAAGCAACATACTTTTTTTAGAACCACAGTAGTACTCAGAATACACTGCAAACTCTGCATGCCTTTTAAACACCTGGTGTGTGTTTCATATGTATCTCTCACCCCACAGTCCTTATCTTTAGGAACCTGATCTCTGTACTACTAACCAAAACTAAACACAGCGTTAGTTGATCAAATCATTTTAGGCACTATATATATATATAATGTATGGTGCTTCATCAAATACTTTTTAGGATAAGTTAGGAAATTGGGGATGAAGAGGTGAGGTGTTGATCATCCAACATCCTGACCTCCCTAATGCTCTTGTCACTGAATGCAATCAAAAGCTTTCATTCAGAACATTCAGAAAACATAAAACATACATTTTCTAGTTTAGGGAATATTTCATATATTGTGTTTTATTAATGTAAGAACAACATAAATATACATAGAAACTGTCTAAAATGTAAAGCATCTTATTTTCATATTTTCAGAAAAAGGACAAAATGGGTAAAAAAAAATCATTTAGAAAATCAACTAAACAAATATCAGGGCTGTCCAAACTTCAGACACCCCTGGGCAGCCCTGGTCAATAAATGTTTGACAATTGCTGTGACAGCATGGCATGTATAAATGCTATGGCACATTTGATATGCATAAATTCAACAAATCAGTAAAAATAATGCTCTAAATTGTGTAAAGAATTCTTCTGGAAGTTCTCTGGACATGATTTACTAATTTTCCTTTCAATGAAAAATCAACAAAACATGTAATTTGACAGGTGTGTCCAAACTGTCCTTTGACTGCATATAGTAGATATTTTGGATATTACCTTTTCTTTTCAGAAGCTGGACAGTAATTATTGTTTTCTACAGGCGGAACTGTTGTCATGTGGGTGCAGTAATGACTATAGCAACTGCTAAGGCCCCATTTTTGGCAGAGTCATTGTATGATAGACAGTTCTAATGTTTACTTACAGTGCATCCGGAAAGTATTCACAGCGCTTCACTTTTTCCACATTTTGTTAGGTTACAGCCTTATTCCAAATTGTATTAAATTAATCTCTTTCCTCAAAATTCTACACAAAATACCCCATTATGACCATGTGAAAAAAGTTTTCTTGAGAGTTCTGAAAATTTATTAAAAATAAAAAACTAAGAAATCACATTTACGTAAGTATTCACAGCCTTCGCCATGAAGCTCAAAATTGAGCTCAGGTGCATCCTGTTTCCACTGATCATCCTTGAGATGTTTCTACAGCTTAAATGGAGTCCCCCTGTGGTAAATCCAGTTGATTGGACATGATTTGGAAAGGCACACACCTGTCTATATAAGGTCCCACAGTTGACTGCATGTCAGAGCGCAAACACCAAGCATGAAGTCAAAGGAATTGTCTGTAGACCTCTGAGACAAAATAGTCTCGAGGCACAAATCTGGGGAAGGATACAGAAAAATTTCTGCTGCTTTGAAGGTCCCAGTGAGCACAGTGGCCTCCATCATCCGTAAATGGAAGAAGTTTGGAACCACCAGGACTCTTCCTAGAGCTGGCCGGCCATCTAAATTGAGCGATCGGGGGAGAAGGGCCTTGGTCAGGGAGGTGACCAAGAACCCGATGGTCACTCTGTCAGAGCTCCAGCGTTCCTCCGTGGAGAGAGGAGAACCTTGCAGAAGGACAACCATCTCTGCAGCAATCCACCAATCAGGCCTGTATGGCAGAGTGGCCTGGCGAAAGCCACTCCTTAGTAAAAGGCACAAGGCAGCCCGTCTGGAATTTGCCAAAAGGCACCTGAAGGACTCTCAGACCATGAGAAACAAAATTCTCTGGTCTGATGAGACAAAGATTGAACTCTTTGGTGTGAATGCCAGGCGTCATGTTTGGAGGAAACCAGGCACTGCTCATCACGAGGCCAATACCATCCCTACAGTCAAGCATGGTGGTGGCAGCATCATGCTATGGGGATGTTTTTCAGCAGCAGGAACTGCCAGACTAGTCAGGATAGAGGGAAAGATGAATGCAGCAATGTACAGAGACATCCTAGATGAAAACCTACTCCACAGCGCTCTTGACCTCAGACTGGGGCGACGGTTCATTTTTCAGCAGGACAACGATCCGAAGCACACAGCCAAGATCTGAAAGGAGTGGCTTCAGGACCACTCTGTGAATGTCCTGGAGTGGCCCAGCCAGAGCCCAGACTTGAATCCGATTGAACATCTCTGGAGAGATCTGAAAATGGCTGTGCACAGACGTCTCCCATCCAACCTGATGGAGCTTCAGAGGTACTGCAAAGAAGAATGGGCAAAACTGCCTAAAGAGAGGTGTGCCAAGCTTGTGGCATCATATTCAAAAAGACTTGAGGCTGTAGTTGCTGCCAAGGGTGGTTCTACAAAGTATTAAGCAAAGGCTGTGAATACTTATGTAACTATGATTTCTTTGTTTTTTAATTTTAATAAATTTTCAGAACTCTCAAGAAAACTTTTTTCACATGGTCATAATGGGGTATTTTGTGTAGAATTTTGAGGAAAGAGATTAATTTAATACAATTTGGAATAAGGCTGTAACCTAACAAAATGTGGAAAAAGTGAAGCGCTGTGAATACTTTCCGGATGCACTGTACGTGAAACAGCAGGATTTGAGAACAAGGTGTTCTTTGGACCTGGCTATGTAGTGTATGTAGTGTATAGCAAAGACACTGTGACAAATCATATTATTCGACATCTATAACCTTTAATAGCCTCATTCTAACAATGCATGTTTATTTAAATCGAATAACTTTTGAAAAGGCCTATGATCTTTTCAGGAAAGTCAACCTCCCCCTTATGGTCAGCAACACCAAGGAGAGTTTGGAAAAAGTTCATGTTAAAATTAATTGTGACAGTTTTCATACATGAAACCACACAAGCATCAGATGTGGACCTCAGGGCACCACAATACAACACAAGAAAAAAGGAAATATGGGCTCTTTAATTATTAACACATTCTTCAATGACGTATGCGGCTATATCTAAAGCTAACCAATTTTAAAAGGTTTGACAATCGGCCAATCCAGCTGATTGATGATAAACAATGAGATTTGACTTTTGACAGCGTCTTTAAGTGCTGATTTCTATAGGAACACTGCGCACACCACAGCCGTGAATCACCCTTAGCGTAACATTACAGTGTAAACAAATATCTTTTGGCCAACACAGAATCTAGCTGTATTATTATGAGCCTACTTGTTGCAATCTTGTATATGTACATGCAGAGCTTTGCAGGGCAAAATAGTTTTCCCCTGAATTTTAGTTTTTTCAGATTTCCTACTATTTCACTATTGTTGCATTATACTCATTAAGTGATTGATTGGTATTAAAGTGTGCCAAAAAAACATTTCCCACACCATTACATCACCTCCACCTGTCTGGACTGTTAATACAAGGCAGGGCGGATCCAATTCTAACCCTACCATCTGTGTGCTTCAGCAGAAATTGAGATCCATCAGACCAGACCAAGTGTTTTTCCAGCCTTCAGTTGTCCAGTTTTGGTGAGCCTGTACCCGCTGCAGCCTCAGCTTTCTGTTCTTGGCTGACAGAAGTGGAACCTGACGTGGTCTTCTGCTGTTGTACCTCATCCACCTCAAGGTTGGTTGTTATGTGGTGCTTTTTTGGTCGTAACAATTATACAGAGAGGTTGTCTGAGTTACTGTAGTCTTTCTGCCAGCTCCAGTCTGGCCATTCTGTGTTGACCTCTCTCATCTACAAGATGTTTCCATCTGCAGAAATGTCGCTCACTGGATGTTTTTTTTTTTATCACACCATTCTGAATAAAGTTTAGAGACTGTTGTGCTGAAAATCCCAGAAGATCAGCAGTTCTAGAAATACTCTAACCAGTTTGTGTGGCACCAACAATCATGCAACGCTCAAAATCGCTGAGATCTCATTTTCCTCCATTCTGATGGTTGATGAGTACCTGTATCTGCTGGCCCATTATCTGCATGAAATTATTCACTGCACTGCTGCCATTCAATTGGCTGATTAGATATTTGCCTGAATGAGGGCTCAGAGAGTGCATGAATGAATCTCTGAAGGCACTGGAGATTTTACATAGTACTTCAATAGACGCTAAATAATTAAAAACACATAAACTACTGATCAGAATCCACAGTCTAATATTACAGTGGTTATTATTACAATATTTAAGTCAGAGTGTAACATTGCAGTGTCTAATAATAGAGTGTCTAAAATTAGATTGTCTACTATTAGAGTTTCTGATATTAACGTGTCTAATATTCGAGAATCTACTATTACACTACATTGTCTAATATTACAGTTTCTTCTATTACAGTACAGTGTCTAACATTACAGTTTCTTCTATTACAGTACAGTGTCTAATATTAGAGTTTCTACTATTAGAGTGTCTAATATTACAGTGGTTATTATTACAGTGTCTATTCAGTGTCTACTACTCCAGTGTCTGATATTGCAGTACAGTGTCTAATATAATATTAGTGTCTACTACTCCAGTGTCTGATATTGCAGTACAGTGTCTAATATAATATTAGTGTCTACTATTCCAGTGTCTGATATTGCAGTACAGTGTCTAATATAATATTAGAGTGTCTACTATTCCAGTGTCTGATACTGCAGTACAGCGTCTAATATAATATTAGAGTGTCTAATATTCCAGTGTCTGATATTGCAGTACAGCGTTTAATATAATATTAGAGTGTCTACTATTCCAGTGTCTGATATAATATTAGAGTGTCTACTATTCCAGTGTCTGATATAATATTAGTGTCTACTATTCCAGTGTCTGATATTGCAGTACAGTGTCTAATATAATATTAGAGTGTCTACTATTCCAGTGTCTGATACTGCAGTACAGCGTCTAATATAATATTAGAGTGTCTAATATTCCAGTGTCTGATATTGCAGTACAGCGTTTAATATAATATTAGTGTCTACTATTCCAGTGTCTGATATAATATTAGAGTGTCTACTATTCCAGTGTCTGATATAATATTAGTGTCTACTATTCCAGTGTCTGATACTGCAGTAGTGTCTAATATAATATTAGTGTCTACTATTCCAGTGTCTGATACTGCAGTAGTGTCTAATATAATATTAGAGTGTCTAATATTCCAGTGTCTGATACTGCAGTACAGTGACTGATATAATATTAGAGTGTCTACTATTCCAGTGTCTGATACTGCAGTACAGCGTCTAATATAATATTAGAGTGTCTACTATTCCAGTGTCTGATATTGCAGTACAGTGTCTAATATAATATTAGAGTGTCTACTATTCCAGTGTCTGATACTGCAGTACAGTGTCTGATATAATATTAGAGTGTCTATTATTCCAGTGTCTGATATTGCAGTACAGTGTCTAATATAATATTAGTGTCTGATATTCCAGTGTCTGATACTGCAGTACAGTGTCTAATATAATATTAGAGTGTCTACTATTCCAGTGTCTGATACTGCAGTACAGTGTCTGATAAAATATTAGAGTGTCTACTATTCCAGTGTCTGATATTGCAGTACAGTGTCTAATATAATATTAGAGTGTCTAATATTCCAGTGTCTGATATTGCAGTACAGCGTTTAATATAATATTAGAGTGTCTACTATTCCAGTGTCTGATACTGCAGTACAGTGTCTAATATAATATTAGAGTGTCTACTATTCCAGTGTCTGATACTGCAGTACAGTGTCTAATATAATATTAGAGTGTCTACTATTCCAGTGTCTGATACAGCAGTAGTGTCTAGTATAATATTAGAGTGTCTACTATTCCAGTGTCTGATACTGCAGTACAGCGTTTAATATAATATTAGAGTGTCTACTATTCCAGTGTCTGATATTGCAGTACAGTGTCTGATATAATATTAGAGTGTCTAATATTCCAGTGTCTGATATTGCAGCACAGTGTCTGATATAATATTAGAGTGTCTACTATTCCAGTGTCTGATATTGCAGTACAGTGTCTGATATAATATTAGAGTGTCTAATATTCCAGTGTCTGATATTGCAGTACAGTGTCTAATATAATATTAGAGTGTCTACTATTCCAGTGTCTGATACTGCAGTACAGCGTCTGATATAATATTAGAGTGTCTACTATTCCAGTGTCTGATACTGCAGTACAGCGTTTAATATAATATTAGAGTGTCTACTATTCCAGTGTCTGATATTGCAGTACAGTGTCTGATATAATATTAGAGTGTCTAATATTCCAGTGTCTGATATTGCAGTACAGTGTCTGATATAATATTAGAGTGTCTACTATTCCAGTGTCTGATATTGCAGTACAGTGTCTAATATAATATTAGAGTGTCTACTATTCCAGTGTCTGATACTGCAGTACAGTGTCTAATATAATATTAGAGTGTCTACTATTCCAGTGTCTGATATTGCAGTACAGCGTTTAATATAATATTAGAGTGTCTACTATTCCAGTGTCTGATATTGCAGTACAGTGTCTGATATAATATTAGAGTGTCTAATATTCCAGTGTCTGATATTGCAGTACAGTTTCTGATATAATATTAGAGTGTCTACTATTCCAGTGTCTGATATTGCAGTACAGTGTCTAATATAATATTAGAGTGTCTACTATTCCAGTGTCTGATACTGCAGTACAGTGTCTAATATAATATTAGAGTGTCTACTATTCCAGTGTCTGATATTGCAGTACAGTGTCTAATATAATATTAGAGTGTCTACTAGTCCAGTGTCTGATATTGCAGTACAGTGTCTGATATAATATTAGAGTGTCTACTATTCCAGTGTCTGATATTGCAGTACAGTGTCTAATATAATATTAGAGTGTCTACTATTCCAGTGTCTGATATTGCAGTACAGTGTCTAATATAATATTAGAGTGTCTACTATTCCAGTGTCTGATATTGCAGTACAGTGTCTAATATAATATTAGAGTGTCTACTATTCCAGTGTCTGATACTGCAGTACAGTGTCTAATATAATATTAGAGTGTCTACTATTCCAGTGTCTGATACTGCAGTAGTGTCTAATATAATATTAGAGTGTCTAATATTCCAGTGTCTGATACTGCAGTACAGTGTCTAATATAATATTAGAGTGTCTACTAGTCCAGTGTCTGATATTGCAGTACAGTGTCTGATATAATATTAGAGTGTCTACTATTCCAGTGTCTGATATTGCAGTACAGTGTCTAATATAATATTAGAGTGTCTACTATTCCAGTGTCTGATATTGCAGTACAGTGTCTAATATAATATTAGAGTGTCTACTATTCCAGTGTCTGATATTGCAGTACAGTGTCTAATATAATATTAGTGTCTACTATTCCAGTGTCTGATACTGCAGTACAGTGTCTAATATAATATTAGTGTCTACTATTCCAGTGTCTGATATTGCAGTACAGTGTCTGATATAATATTAGAGTGTCTACTATTCCAGTGTCTGATATTGCAGTACAGCGTCTAATATAATATTAGAGTGTCTACTATTCCAGTGTCTGATACTGCAGTACAGTGTCTAATATAATATTAGAGTGTCTACTAGTCCAGTGTCTGATATTGCAGTACAGCGTTTAATATAATATTAGAGTGTCTAATATTCCAGTGTCTGATATTGCAGTACAGTGTCTGATATAATATTAGAGTGTCTACTATTCCAGTGTCTGATATTGCAGTACAGCGTCTAATATAATATTAGAGTGTCTACTATTCCAGTGTCTGATACTGCAGTACAGTGTCTAATATAATATTAGAGTGTCTACTAGTCCAGTGTCTGATATTGCAGTACAGTGTCTAATATAATATTAGAGTGTCTACTATTCCAGTGTCTGATACTGCAGTAGTGTCTGATATAATATTAGAGTGTCTACTATTCCAGTGTCTGATATTGCAGTACAGTGTCTAATATAATATTAGAGTGTCTAATATTCCAGTGTCTGATACTGCAGTAGTGTCTAATATAATATTAGAGTGTCTACTATTCCAGTGTCTGATACTGCAGTACAGTGTCTAATATAATATTAGAGTGTCTAATATTCCAGTGTCTGATACTGCAGTAGTGTCTAATATAATATTAGAGTGTCTACTATTCCAGTGTCTGATATTGCAGTACAGCGTTTAATATAATATTAGAGTGTCTACTAGTCCAGTGTCTGATATTGCAGTACAGTGTCTAATATAATATTAGAGTGTCTAATATTCCAGTGTCTGATACTGCAGTAGTGTCTAATATAATATTAGAGTGTCTACTATTCCAGTGTCTGATATTGCAGTGTCTAATATCACAGAGTCTAACGTGTAAACAAACTCCCACCGGTCAAAACGCCACCGGTCCTGCCATCATAAGCCTCCTTGTTGTGTGTTGAACTTTTGAGGGGAGTGTCACTTGTGCAGACGCTGAGAGACGAGGCTGTGTTCAAAACACACACAGACGCACACA